>NC_045439.1:138055165-138108521 GCF_002776525.5 Piliocolobus tephrosceles | reverse complement strand
TCATGCCATTCTCCTGCCTCAGCCTCCCGTGTAGCTGGGACTACAGGCGCCCGCCACCGTGCCCGGCTAGTTTTTTGTATTTTTTAGTAGAGACGGGGTTTCACCGTGTTAGCCAGGATGGTCTCGATCTCCTGACTTCGTGATCCGCCCGTCTCGGCCTCCCAAAGTGCTGGGATTACAGGCTTGAGCCACCGCACCCGGCCAACAGCTTGTCACTTCTAAGAATTAAAACATAGAGTGGGGCTCAGCAATTCCACTTCTTTGTATATACCCAAGAGAATTGGAAACATATTTCTTTTTTTTGAGACAGAGTCTCACTAGGTTGCCCAGGCTGGAGTGCAGTGGCTTGATCTTGGCTCCCTGCAACCTCTGCCTCCCAGGTTCAAGTGATTTTCCTGCCTCAGCCTCCCGAGTAGCTGGGACCACAGGTGTGCACCACCACTCCCAATTAATTTTTGTGTTTTAGTAGAGATGGGGTTTCATCATGTAGGCCAGGCTGGTCTTGAACTCCTGACCTCAAGTGATCTGCCTACCTCGGCCTCCCAAAGTTCTGGGATAATAGGTGTGAGCCACCATGCCCAGCCTGGAAACACATTTCCACACAAAAGCTTGCACATGAATGTTCACAGTAGCATTATTCATAATAGTCAACAAGGAGGAATAATTCAAATGTTCAATTTGAGGCAAGATAGGTAGTCAAGGAAGTGACCATGTCCTCGGGATGCAGCAACCGTGGTGACCATACAGTCAACACCAGAAGCCCCAGCATTCGCATTGTAGTTGAGCTCGTTCAAGCAAAGCTATCTGCAGTAGGGAATTTCCCCTGTAAAGAGGATGTGCATTTTGGCCAGGCGCTGTGGTGCAGCCTGTAATCCCAGCATTTTGGGAGGCCAAAGCAGGAGGATTGCTTGAGCCCAGGAGCTCGAGACCAGCCTGGGCAACATGGCAAAACCCTGTCTCTACAAAAAAAAAAAATTAGCTGGGCATGGTGGCGCATGCCTGTAGTTGGAAGGCTGAGGCGGGGGGATCACCTGAGCCTGGGAGGTCGAGGCTGCAGTGAACCGAGATCATGTCCCGGCACTTTACCCTGGGTGACAGAGCAAGACTCTGTCTCAAAAAAAAAAAAAAAAAAAAGTGCCTGGTACAGGCCCTTCAGCCCCTACCCCCGAGGCTATAAAGTTTTATTTTGATATTTCTTCCAGAAGCCAAGATCTCTGACTTACATACAAGGGTCTTTAGGCCAACTGTGAGGAGAGAGCAGAAACCACCTGTTAATGATAAGACTGGGTAGCTCTGGTTTAATTTATTACAGAGTCAGCTAAATCAGATTGGAGGCAAGTAGGATTCCCACAGGAAAGCAGGATATAAGCAAATGAGCCTTTCTATAACTCTTATATAAAGACTGAGATGATCATTATCCCCAACAGAGGGATGTATTATAGACCAGAAGGTTTTGGCAAATCTCCAGGGAATGATCATCTGTATAGTAAAATGTAAAGAGGATACCACAGGCACCTCCAACCAACCAAATTATCACACTTCTAGGAAAAATTTTCTTAGAAGTGTATTTATTGATAGTCCTTACATACGAACAGAAATATGCTACCACCCCACACAGGATACATGATATATATTCACAATAACAATCTATACAAAACTTCCTTGGGGTAGCTTCATCCTCTCTTTCCCATATTCTGAAGCTGGTAAATAAAGGAAGCTTGCTAGTGAGCAGCTGATTAGAAACTATGGAACTCATCGATTGCATGCAATCGCCCTTCTTCGAGTCCCACGTGAGGGTAAAGGGTGATGAAGCAAGGCTATAGCGCTATCTAGTGGCTGTCTAGGAAGTAGCAAAGGTGATTTTGTTTAAAAAAGGACTTCTGTTTTATCACTGCGTATGTGGAACCTGATTTCAGAGAACAGCATCAAAAAGTGTTTTCGGATAAAAACACAGGTGTCCAAGAACAAGAACTGGCCACAGCTGTAGCTATTTTACTAACTAGTCTTTCCTCCTGTTAACAACATACAGCTTTGTTAACACCGTGTAGCATTTTTGCTGGGGGTAAGGTGTTAGGAACTAAAGTTTTTAAGATTTGATCTCTTTAAGTGTACTTTGAAATATTCTTTTGGTTTTCTAGGATGCCCCTCAGCAGCAATGAGGAAATGTCCCTATTGTTAGGCTGCTTCTCCTACCTGTGGTACATCTGGCTTCTCTTCCTGGGGTTCCTGACACCCCTTAGATGTCCCTTAACCTCTCCAGTCTCTCTCCTCAAGGAGAGAGTCCTGTGGACCCATGCTGCTGCGTGTGGCCTTTCATCCCCAGCCCTGATTTACAGAGAGACTGGACAGGTTAGGGAGTGACATCTACTGGACTACACAGGGCAGTAACAACACAGAGGGCAGATTCCGTCAGAGGCACTGGAGCAAATGAACTATCCGCTACGCCCTGTGATGGGACAGCCTGGGGGGCAGCACCTCCTTTCCGGCATCTGATGCAACCACAGAGAGGTGATGGCTGTACGTGGAGTGGCTCGTTAGGAACTGCATCTCAAAAGGCTTCACTGGGCTGTGCCCCGAGGTCAGTTCCTGCCCCTGGCACTGGGTTGACACCTATGTGTGGCAGTCCTTCCCCTGGTCAAATGTGGCATTGCCTCCTAGGCCACAAGCAGGGGTTCTTGTGGACTTAGTCGTTGGCCACCTTACCAACCGGAGTTCTGTTCTGTGGTAGTTATCCTCGCCCTGCAGATATAATACCCATATAGTCATGGGGTGGGGTGAGATGATGGGAACAGGAAGTGGAAATGCTTGTTGCCTCCTCCTCCTAAAGTGTACCAAGGTTTACACTTTAGGCAGCATCCAAATTCTTTTTTTTTTTTTTTAGATGGAGTCTTGCTCTGTTGCCCAGGTTGGAGTACAGTGGCACGATCTCGGCTCACTGCAAGCTCCGCCTCCCAGGTTCACGCCAGTATCCTGCCTCAGTCTCCTGAGTAGCTGGGATTACAGGCGCCCGCCACCACGCCTGGCAAATTTTTTGTACTTTTAGTAGAGATGATGTTTCACTGCATTAGCCAGGATGGCCTCGATCTCCTGACCTCATGATCCGCCCACCTCGGCCTCCGAAAGTGCTGGGATTACAGGTGTGAGCCACCGCGCCCGGCCTGCAGCAGCCAAATTCTAAGGTGAAAACCAGATGACTATTTGCATTGTATTTCTAGGTCATGCTGTATGGGAAAAGACCAGTCTTTGAATATTAGAATCACATTCTGCTTACCCTAAAAGAGGATACTGGAACAGAACTTGATCAAGGGAATAGAGGTTTGGGGTCCCATCTCACTGTCCTTCTCATATGTGATCAGATAAGCAAAATTACTGGAATATCTTCCTCTTTGCTTCTCTTTTCTATTCAAAACATGTGAATTTCTCAATGTCTATGCATACATTAGACAATCTTCCTCAATAATACCAAACTATGTGAGAAATGGGGGTCCCTACAGAGTATTAAGGGGGTACATGGGCTGAGTGCGGTGGTTCATGCCTGTAATCCCAGCACTTTGGGAGGCCGAGGCAGGCAGAACACCTGAGGTCAGGAGTTGGAGACAGCCTGCCCAACATGGCAAAACCCTGTCTCTACTAAAAATACAAAAAATTAGCCAGACGTGGTGGCAGGCGCCTATAATCACAGCTACTCAGGAGGCTGAGGCAGGAGAATCACTTGAACCAGGGAGGTGGAGGTTGCAGTGAGCTGAGATCACACCACTGCACTCCAGCCTGGGCGACAGAGCAAGACTCTGTCTCAAAAACAAAAACAAAAACAAAGACAAGAACAACAACAACAATAACAACAAAAACAGGGCACATGGAGAAAGACAATAACTCTAAAGAGGCAAGAGCTCAAAGCTTCAGGATGAATGTCTGAACTTGGCATTGAAGAATGCATACAATTTAGAGAGGAATTAATGTGGGAGGGCAGTCTAGGCAGGAGAGCGTGAGCAAAGGCGCAGGAGCAGGGATGTGCAGAGCTCATAATTTAGGAAAAAGGACTGGTCCAGGGTCACTGGGTTTAAGACTTCAGTGTGTGTGTGATGGGAAAAGGTGGTGAGATGGCCAGGCGCAGTGGCTCATGCCTGTAATCCCAGCACTTTGCAAGGCCAAGGTGGGCAGATCACCTGAGGTCAAGAGTTCAAGACCAGCCTGGTCAACATAGTGAATCCCATCTCTACTAAAAATACAAAAATTAGCTAGGCATAGTGGTGCATGTCCCAGCTACTTGGGAGACTGAGGTGGGACAATCACTTGAACCTGGGAAGCAGAGGTTGCAGTGAGCCAAGATCACATGCCACTGCACTCCAGCCTGGACAACAGAGTGAGATTGTCTCAAAAAAAAAAAAAAAAAAAAAGGTGGTGAGAATTAGATTAGAACAAAATTCGGTTGAGGTCTGTCCTCAGATCCTGTTTCATGGATGTCTGATTCTACTCAAGGAGGCTTTGGGGATACAGAATCTAAGCACTAACGGTCCTCAGAGGTCTTCAGGGGATAAGGTTCCCTGTCTGTTTTCCCTAGGAATCACCTCTATGGTATCCTTCTGTGTGCAAAGGAACCCACAGGGGAGGAGTAAAGATGGAACCTTCAATTCAGGAAGGTGATGCAGGCAAGTAACTAAGCCTCAATTTCCTCAGGTGCAAAATGTGGGTAATTGACTTGCCTAATACATAGGATCGCTGTGAAGGCCAAACGGCTAGGATCACAAGCCTTGGAATTACAAGAGTCCCACCTCTGCTCTGTCATTTACTAGCTGTGTGAACCTCATACACTGATAAGTCCTTACTTTCACAGAGCCTCAGTTTTTGTTCAGTAACGTGGTTGTAATAGTATTTACTTCCTAAGGTTGATCTGATGATTAACCAGAATAATGAATATAAAATGCTCGGCAAAAACGTACTCAGCAAATATTGGTTATAATGGTTGAGAAAATGACATGCACTACATACATGAGGTTTCATTGTCTGAAACACGTACGATTTGTTACCAAAAGACTTATCCTGGGCCAGCGCAGTGGCTTACGCCTGTAATCCCAGCACTTGGGGAGGCCGAGGCAGGAGGATTGCTTGAGACCTGGGCAACATGGTAAGATACTGTCTCTACAAAAAAATCAGCCGACCATGGTGATGTGTGCCTGTACCTCAGCTACTCCGGAAGGTGAGGTGGGAGGATCCCTTGAGCCCAGGAGCAGTGAGGTTGCAGTGAGCCGTGATCGCGCCACAGCACTCCATCCTGGGCGACAGAGCAAGACTCTTTCTGAAAGAAAAAAAATAAAAATAAAATTAAAATAAATAAATAATTTTAATAAGAAAAGAAAGACTTAATCGGGAGGATTGGCTACCTAGTGCAAATAAACAGAACAAAAATCTAGGGCCGCTGTAGCGGGCAAATTCGTTCACCAATTCCAACCAGACCCCGCCTCCAAGCAGGCAAGCCCCGCCCGCCCCAGGCTGCGCTCTTGTCCCCGCCCCGATGCGCCTGCGCAGAGCGGGCCGCCGGCAACCTAGGCGATGAGGGTGTTGGTGCGGCGCTGCTGGGGTCCTCCGTTGGCTCATGGCGCTGGGCGTGGGAGGCCGAGTCCCCAGTGGCGAGCTCTGGCCCGGCTCGGCTGGGAGGACTCCAGAGTCCGCGAGAAGCCTCCCTGGCGGGTGCTCTTCTTCGGCACGGACCAGTTCGCCTGCGAGGCGCTGCGGGCGCTGCATGCCGCCAGGTACCCGGGCCAGGGATCCGGGGACCCGGCCGCTGAAGGCCCCCAGGCCGCGCCCGGGCGGCCGGCCCCGAGGGTTTTGGACTTCTGGTCGCGGAAAGCAGGGGCGCCATAGCGGTGTGGGCCCAGATCTCGGCGTCTCCCGGCGCCCGGAAGGTGCGCCATTCCCGCCGGTCAGCCTTGGGGCGCCCAGTCCCTGCGGTCTGCGACCCCCACTCCCCGCGGCCTCTGTGGGTTCTCCAGGCGCCCCGCCACCCACGCTGTGCCTAGCCGGGGCTGGGCGCTCTGCCTGCATCCCTCGGGCCAGTCCCACGGCCTCCCTTCCCGTTTTGCGTGTGGGGAATCCGTGGCTCAGAGAGGTTATGCGATCATCAGCCGAGGTGGTTCGGACTAAAACCGGGTCCCACTTCAAAGTTCCCTGCTTTGTATTTCCTCCTGCTGCCCCCATCCTTCGGCACACCCATGCTCTTTTGCTCCCCCTGTACTCCTTGTATACAAGGACGTACTCCACAAGCTTCCTGTTTTCAAAAGGATAAATTTATAAATCAGAACTGTTAGGTATACATTTAGTATTCATAATATTTAACAAGTCTTGTTTACTGGGAAAGAAAATTATTTGAAATCCAGCCAGTCCTGAGAGTCCATGGTATGTGGTGGCAAGACCATATATACTTCTCTCTTTTTCCCAATTAGTGTTTTTTATTTCCCCATTCTGTTTCTGTTTTTTCCTGACGCAGTCCCCCTTCCACTTTTTTTGTCATCCGTATCTCCTCTTCCCTACAAATACTTCCCTGCAGCCCCTCATGTATTGAATCCTTCGTCAATCCCCTGTGTGGTTTTCCTCCCTCCACACACCCCTCTGTGCACACACCCGGAAGGAAACCCCGTGTTGCCTTTGCACATCCTCCATGGGCTGCTGTTGTCACATGCGTCTCTCACTGCGTTTATACATTTATACCAACACTTTTGTTTTTGTTTGTTTTTGAGGCGGGGTCTCGCGCTGTCGCCCAGGCTGGAGTGTAGTGGCCAGCTCATAGCTCACTGCAGCCTCGACTTCAAGGATCAAGCAGTCCTCCCACCTCAGCTTCCAGAATAGCTAGGACTACGGGCGCGCACCATCACGCCTGATTTTTAATTTTTTTGTAGAGGCAGGTTTTCACCATGTTGTCCAGGCTTATCTCAAACTCCTGGGATCGAGCAATCCTCCCACTTTGGCTTCCCGAAGTGCTGAGATTACAGGCATGAGCCATCATTCCTGGCCTATCCTGATACTTCTGATGATGCTTCACTTGGCAAGCTCCATTACTCCTGTGCTTTCTTTATAGTGCCCCAGGGCATACTCCTCATAACTCCTTAACATGTGCATACAATACCTGTTTAATAAATGTTCCCCCCTGGGTACTAGAATACTATGCAGCAGGTAAAAAGGATGAGGTACTGCTACATGTACTGCCATGGAATGATGCCCATGTTATGTATTTTTGTTTTTTAAAAAGTAGTGTGATGATATCATGGTTATGGTAAAAAAAAGTTCCATGGATTCAAAGGATATACAGTGAAAAGTTACCTACTTCCACCTCTCTTTAGCAGTTCCCAGTTCCTTTATCCAGAGACAGCCACTGTTTTCAGTTCCTTCTAGAAATGTTCAGTGCAAATATAAGTATATGTATATTTAACCCATTTTTCAAGAAGACTCATATCATGGCATAAATAGCATTGTTAAGAGGAAAAAAATGCAAAGCAGTATGTAATATCCCAGTTGTGTAAAGTATCCATACTATATATGTTTCTGTATGCACAGGAAATCCCTAGAATGATACTGTTCAAACAGTAGCCACTAGCCATGTGTCGCTCTTTACATTTTAAGTAATAAAAATTAAATAAAAAATGAAAACTGAGGCCGGGCATGATGGTTCACGCATGTAATCTCAGCACTTTGGGAAGTGGAGGCAGACGGATCACTTGAGGTCAGGAGTTCGAGACCAGCCTGGCCAACATGGGGAACCCTGCCTCCGCTAAAAAACACAAAAGTTAGCTGGGTGTGGTGGTAAATGCCTGTAATCCCAGCTACTTGGGAGACTTGAGTCAGGGGAATCACTTGAACCCCGGGGGCAGAGGTTACAGTGAGCTGAGATCACTCCACTGCACTCCAGCCTGGGTGACAGAGTGAGACTCCATCTCAAAAAAGAAAAAATGAAAACTCAGTCTCCCACACTAGTTTTAAGCATTTAGCCCTAAATGCTTCATGAGTTTAATCATACACATTCTTAGCGATATGTGAAGTCATTTTAGCCTTGAGTCATTGCCTTAACACTTACACTTTTCTTCCAATCTAACTTAGGGAAAACAAAGAGGAAGAGTTAATCGACAAACTGGAGGTGGTCACAATGCCTTCCCCGTCACCAAGAGGATTGCCAGTGAAGCAATATGCTGTGCGGTCTCAGCTTCCAATATACGAGTGGCCGGACGTGGGATCTGGAGAATATGATGTTGGAGTAGTGGCTTCGTTTGGCCGACTTTTGAGTGAGGCTCTTATTCTTAAATTTCCCTAGTAAGTTTTATTTGTAAGGAAATACAGTATAGAAACCTTGGTCTTTATAAATGGGCCTTGTATCTAAAATGTGATAATTTGAACTCCAGTTATGCTTTCTGTAATCTTTTTTTTTATTTTTACCATTTTATTTTTGTGTACATGTTTGCTTAAAGTCAATGAATTTCTCTGCCAGCTTCAGGTAACTGAAGGGCCTTTATAAGTAGTTTATATTGTTTAAACCCAAGGTATGCTGCAAACAGTCTGGAACACAATAGGAGATAACATCTTTCTAAAGACAGGCTTAGAAATTTGAATCCAGTAACTTAAGATGTTCCCTTTCTCTGGTAACAGAGTTGATTCATACCAGGCTGCTAGGCCTCCAGTCACAGGTATAGACAAGAAAACAGGGTATAGACCACCAAAAGCAAGACCAACCAATCCATTCTGTGTTATGGTACAGGTTTCACAATTCAAATCACCTGTATTCGAAGGAAAATTTACAAAACTTTTGTAAGCTGTGTTTGTTGTAAGAAAAGGGATCACTGCCATTGGTAAGTCAGCAGCTATAAGAGCCTGTGCCATGTTCAGGATGCGTTGAAAAAGACTATTTGCTATGAGGCCACAGAGGGCAGCATTAAATCCAACATATGCTGATCCCTGTTCAGGTAGATTCCATTCTGCTTGTGGAAGCTGGTTAATTTTTCTGGTTATGACATCAAAAATTGTTAAGTTTTCCTTGATAGTACTGGATTTATGATTTTCCATCTTGAGCCTTATGCTCACTGAAGCCTTTGCTCAACTTGCCTGAGCACAGCCATATTTGGCTGACACATGACTCGGCCTGATACTTTCTTTTTAAGTACTAAAGAACATTTTATTTGTGGCATGAGTTGTCAAAATGTATTTAATTCCTTATCACCCTCTGTAAGCTTTCATCCACCTTCGTTTAAATTCCATATATATGCTGAAAACACCCAAATTGGTCCCTCTAGCTCAGCTCTGTCCCCAAACTCTAGTCCCCTAATACCTACTGCCTCCACAGCTCTGCTTGGATGTCTGATAGCCGCTTTACATTCAAGATACCCAAAGCATCTCCTAAAATCTTTATCTCAGTAAATGGCTACTCCATCCTTCTAGCTGCTTGCACCAAAATCCTGGAGTCATGCTTGATTTCTTACACCCCATATCCAATCCATCAGTAAATTCTATTGGCTCTGCCTTCAAAATCTGTGTAGAATCTGTCTATATCTCATCACTTCCACTGCTGCTACTCTCGCCTACATTACTACAGAAGCCTCCTAACTGGTCCCTGCTTCTGTCCTTGGCCCTCTCAGTCTTTTACCAGTCCAGCAGCCAAAATGATCCTGTATTTACTTATTTATTTATTTCTATTTTATTGTTTTTAGAGACAGAGTCTTGCTGTCACCCAGGCTGGAGTACGGTGTTGCTATCATAGCTCACTGCAGCCCCAGACTCAAGGGATCTTCCTGCCTCAGCCTTCTGAGTAGCTAGGACTATAGGAATGTGCCACCACACCCAGCTCTTTTTTTTTTTTTTTTTTGGAGACAGGGGTCTCGCTACGTGCCCCAAGCTGGTCTCAAACTCCTAGCTGCCCGTAATTTTCCTGCCTTGGCCTACCAAAGTTTTGGGATTACAGGCATGAGCCACTGTACCCTGCCTCAAAGTGATCCTTTTAAAACATAAGTCAGATCATGTCACTCTGCTCAAAATCCTCTGGTAGTTTTCTGTCTTACTCAGAATAAAAGTTAGGCCAGGCCTAACTGGCCTCCCAGCTGTGCCTTGAACTTGCCGAGCATTTATCTTCTTCAAGATCTTTGTACTTAATGTCCCCTCTGCCTGGAATGCTTTTCTCCCATATTATGCATAGTTATTTCCTTCTTCATGTTCTTGTTCAAGAGAAAGCTCTCTCTGACCACTACTAAAATTGTAATCTGTCCCCCTCATATTCCTCTTTGCTTTATTTTCTCCATAGCCCTCAGCATCATCTGGCAAACCTTTTACATATTTTGTTTTTTCTTGCTTATCTCCCACTCTTTGTACATAAACTCCCTGAGGACAGGGTTTTTTTTTTCTGTCTGGTTCACTGCTGCTTGTATGCCTAACACTTAGAACAGTGCCCACACATGGAGTGTGCTCAGTGAATGTTTGTTGGATTGGGCTGAACAGTGAGACTCAGAATATAAGACTTTCTCATATGTACATGCTCCCAAGTGCACAGAATCATGCTGATGGAGGCATCATTAAACTAATGACAGATTAATAAAGTATTTAAATTGCACATGAGTGGATGATAGGTATATTGGGATAAACAGCAAAAGTGAATGGATCATTTGGTGGGGATTCAAGAAGCTTATTTTAGGCTGGGCGTGGTGGCTCACGTCTGTGATCGATCCCAGCATTTTGGGAGGCCGAGGCAGGTCACTGGAAGCTAGGAGTTGGAGATCACCCTGGGCAGCATCCTAAGACCCTATCTCTACAAAAAATAAAAAAGTATCTGGATATGGTGGATGCACTTGTAGTCTCAGCAACTTAGGAGGCTGAGGTGGGAGGATCTCTTGAGCTTGGGAGGTTGAGGCTGCAGTGAGCCATCCAGCCTGGGCAACAGAGCGAGACCCTGTCTGAAAAAAATTTTTAAATAAAGAAAAAAAAGAAAAAGCTTATTTTAGGCAGTCTGTATGTAAACCAAGTGAAGTGAGGATAGTTATGTGACTAAACTATAAAATTAGAATTGTTCATGAGATGCATAATAGGGTTTGAGTGGTTCTCTTATAGTCATAAATGCATTTTAAAATTTTATTTAAAAACTCCCAGACATCATGGGCTGTTGTAGAACATCTTTTTTGTCTGTTTGTTTGAGACAGAGTTTCGCTTTTGTTGCCCATGCTGGAATGCAATGGTGTGATCTCGGCTTACCACAACCTCCGCCTCCCGAGTTCAAGCGATTCTTCTGCCTTAGCCTTCCGAGTAGCTGGGATTACAAGCATGCGCCACCACACCTGGCTAATTTTGTATTTTTAGTAGAGACAGGGTTTCTCCATGTTGGTCAGGCTGGTCTCAAACTCCCGATCTCAGGTGATCTGCCCGCTTTGGCCTCCCAAAGTGCAGGGATTACAGGCATGAGCCACTGCACCCAGCCAGAACATCTTTAGACAGCGAATAGTTGTCCTGGTTCTGTTTTTAATTAAATTTCATTGGTTTCTTACGGTAAGAGAGTGAATTAACATCTAACGTTTTTCGTTTCAGGTGATAAAAGACTTAGATTTAACTGTCAGTTTTTCCAAATTTCTGGGAAAGTTTCATAATGAAAAGTAGCATAATAGCTTAGGTACTGGTAACAAAGTGGTAAAGCCCACTGACATACTAATTTCTGCGTCTTCTAACTCAGTGGCATATTGAATGTCCATCCGAGTTGCCTCCCGAGATGGCGTGGCCCAGCCCCTGTAATCCATACAGTGCTTCACGGAGACACAGTTACTGGAGTAACAATTATGCAAATTAGACCTAAAAGGTAGCACGTATTTTTCTTTCTTGAGATTTTTGTGATTTTAAATGTTGATGTCAGCCTGTTTGGGGGGCAATGGATGAATGGGTGGTGCTCACTAATTTCTGTGACTCCAGAGGGCTTCTTTTGCTTTTATATCCTTTCTGTTTTCTCCTGGTTTCTAACATCAACCGTATGTCTTTTGGTATTTATGCAGGGTCTCTTTAAAGTGCATATGAAAATTTTAATTTGTTAATTGAAATCAGTTATATTATCAATACTTGGATTTCAAAAAAGACGTTGTATAAATGAGAGATGGATTTTTGTGTGTGAATTGTTCTGAATCTTGGTTTTGCTGGCCTTGGTTTCTAAACTATGGCCAAAAAATTTTTGGAACCTGAAATAAGAATACATTGTATATCAATATGCAATTTAATTGTCCTAAAACATTCGTTTTGTCCTGTCATACCTACAGTTTAGAACAATTTAGAACAATTTTTTAAAAACAATTATTTAGAATTACTTGAGGAGTTTATTCAATCTCTGCCTGTTACCACCTAATTTCCCCTTAGAAAAGCATAATTCACAAGTTCACAAGAACAACATGGTATCTGGGAATCTGGGATTTGCTTTAACTTCAGAAAACAAGAGAGGGAGTAGATGAGAAAAGAGTGGCAAAACTTTGGTAGTTCTAAAATCTGAGCCAGGCCTGCTGGCTCATGCCTGTAATCCTAACACTTTGGGAGGCCGAGGTGGGAAGATCACTTGAGTCCGGGAGTTCAATACCACCCTGGGCAACATATAAAAAATAAAAAAATTAGCCAGGTGTGGTGATACACACCTGTAGTCCCAGTTACTCAGGAGGCTGAGGTGAAGAGGATCTCTTCAGCCTAGGAGGTTGAGGCTGCAGTGAGGCAAGATCGCGCCATTGCATTCCAGCCTGGGTGATGGAGCAAGAACATGTCTCAAAAAAAAAAATCTGGGCCGGGCGCGGTGGCTCAAGCTTGTAATCCCAGCACTTTGGGAGGCCGAGATGGGCGGATCACGAGGTCAGGAGATCGAGACCATCCTGGCTAACGCGGTGAAACCTCGTCTCTACTAAAAAATACAAAAAACGACAGCTACTCCGGAGGCTGAGGCCGGAGAATGGCGTAAACCCAGGGGGCGGAGCTTGCAGTGAGCTGAGATCCGGCCACTGCACTCCAGCCTGGGCGACAGAGCGAGACTCCGTCTCAAAAAAAAAAAAAATCTGAATGATGTATATATGATGATTCATTAGACTGTTCACTCTGTTTTTGTGAATGTTTGCAATTTTTCACAATAAACATATTATTAAAGCTCCTAGGTTAGAAGTAGAATTAACAAAAACACAAAGTAAAAAAATTTAAGTAAAGCATATTTCTCATGAAAACCTATGGCCGGTGTTTACAGAGCTTGATGTAAAATGTCAGACTTGTGGGAATGCAAATATACTTACATTTACTTTTTTTTTTTTTCTTGAGGCGAAGTCTCACTCTGTCACCCAGGCTGGAATGTAGTGCAGTGATCTCAGCTCACTGCAACCTCAGCTTCCCAAGTTCAAGCGATTCTCCTGCTGCAGCATCCCGAGTAGCTAGGACTACAGGCACACACCACCATGCCCAGCTAATTTTTTTGTATTTTTAGTAGAGATGGGGTTTCACCATGTTGGCCAGGATGGTCTCGATCTCTCGACCTCATGATCCGCCCACCTCGGTCTCTCAAAGTGCGGTGATTACAAGCATGAGCCAACACGCCTGGCCCTACTTATAATCACCCATGGTGATAATCTAGGCAAAACTCTTATCCTTTGAGGAAAGGACTATAGAAAGAAATAATTATGGGCCAGGCACGGTGGCTCAAGCCTATAATCCCAGCACTTTGGGAGGCCGAGACGGGTGGATCACTAGGTCAGGAGATCGAGACCATCCTGGCTAACACGGTAAAACCCCATCTCTACTAAAAAATACAAAAAACTAGCTGGGTGAGGTGGCGGGCGCCTGTAGTCCCAGCTACTCGGGAGGCTGAGGCAGGGGAATGGTGTAAACCTGGGAGGCGGAGCTTGCAGTGAGCTGAGATCCGGCCACTGCACTCCAGCCTGGGCGACAGAGCCAGACTCCGTCTCAAAAAAAAAAGAAAGAAAGAAAGAAAGAAATAATTATGAATATCCTAACTGTACTTCCATGGAAAATAAATTCTTTGCCTTATGCTTTTCATATACAGAGATTTTTTTCATGCTATTACTGATGGTATACTTTTTCTGTAATTGTAATTAAATTCCTGATACGCAACTGTATCCTTCCTTTGCTTTAGGAAAAAATAAATTTAGACTCTAAATACAGGCCATATTTTGTTTTCCCATCTTTCAAACTGACATATCTTCCTTGCTAATGGCTATCTTTTTTTATTTTTTTATTTTTTAAGAGATAAGGGCTAGCTGTGTTGCCCAGGCTGGTCTCAAACTCCAGGGATCAAGCAATTCTGCTGCCTCAGCCTCCCGAGCAACTGGGACTATAGGCATGCAGACCACTGTACCCAGCTTGTATCTTTTTGTGTGTAGACAAACATTGATTCAGGAAATAGTAATCATTGTTATTTGCTTTTGATTTTTTGCTAGGTTTGATGTAGGTCCAATTCTCAAACAAGAAACTATTCCTGTGCCACCCAAGAGCACTGCAAAGGAATTGGAAGCAGTGTTGTCAAGACTGGGTGCCAACATGGTAAAATTCTCCAATATCCTACTGCTTTTTACTCATTTAGTGGGTTTCCTAAGTGGTTATGAAAAGAAGAACAATTTTGTGACTTCTAATTTTCTTGAAAACAAAAAAGGGTAGTTTCTGTCTTTGGCTTCCTAAAAATTAGCCTGGCATTTGTGATCTTATGTGAATCTTCGAGAATTTTACGAGGAGTAAGTACTAAATAAAGGCTTTCAAGTGAGATAGGTGATCTTATATGTCATAGTGTGGCCTTAGACTATTCTTCCCAATTTCAGTCTTCTCACTTTCATATGTATACCTTGCATCCCCGTCAGATGAACTAACAGCAATTTCCTAAGCGACTCTTTCCTTCCATTTCTTTGCCTGGCTTCAGTCATTTACGCTAGAATTCTGCTGACCGTTCTACCTGTAGATGATCTTTCTTCTCTCTGTGGCTTTGTATATATAGCTCATTGAGACTGCATGAGTAGGGTCAGGGTAAATGTTTAATGACTAAATTTATGTTTTCCGTATGAACGGGTTAATTTTATACAGAGGAATATATATTTTTTCCCCACCTGTATAGATGGTGTTTCCTATTCTAGGCACTTACCTCACAAATGATCTTAATGATAGTGACTGCCATTTATTGAACATTGGCTTGTGTACTACGACTGTTCTAGATACTCTGTGGACTTTTTTTTCTTACCCTCCCAACTTTGAGGTAGTTGTTGCTGTTGATTGTTTCACAGATGATGACATTGAAGGCCAGAGACAAGCTAAATAACTTTTCCACAATGAGACAGCTGGTAGGTGGTGGAACTAGGACTTGAACCCAGAGCTGGGTGACTCCATAGTACATTCTCTTATGAGATTTCACTGCCTTGTTACCCTTGGGGTGAGAGTGTATATAGCCAAGCATGGGCTCTCCTGATGCCAAAGCTTCCACAGCATTCTCTAGAAGTGAATCAATGACCTGTATCTACAGACAGCAGAATCTCTACTGAGGTTTCCCCAAGTAGACACCTATCCTCACAGCTTAAGCCAATGTACTACCTTGCCCTGCCACATAGATCTTTTAAAGTTATAGGTTCAGCCTTGAAAAACCAATAGTAAAGAAAAAAAATTTTTTTTTTTTTTTTTGAGACGGAGTCTCGCTTTGTCGCCCGGGCTGGAGTGCAGTGGCCGGATCTCAGCTCACTGCAAGCTCCGCCTCCTGAGTTCACGCCATTCTCCTGCCTCAGCCTCCTGAGTAGCTGGGACTACAGGCGCCCGCCACCTCACCCGCCTAGTTTTTCGTATTTTTTAGTAGAGACGGGGTTTCACCGTGTTAGCCAGGATGGTCTCGATCTCCTGACCTCGTGATCTGCCCGTCTCGGCCTCCCAAAGTGCTGGGATTACAGACTTGAACCACCGCGCCCGGCCAAGAAAAAATTTTTTAAATTGAAAAACAGAAAAAGAAAAAAAAAAATTATTTCATGGTACTGAATTGTAATGTGTTTCTGCTTTTGTTCTTGTGTTCATTTTGAATATATCACACTCTTTTTTTTTGTAGCTCATTTCAGTTTTGAAAAATTTGCCTGAAAGTCTGAGCAATGGAAGGCAGCAGCCAACAGAGGGGGCGACTTATGGTGAGTGGGGGCTGCAGACTCTCACATCTTTCTAAAGGTTCTGCTTGTCATGATAGCATCTGAACATTCTGACTTCTTAGCTGTACTTTTCCCTTAATTTTGATTGAGTGCCCACTTTTATGTGCTTTTCCACAGAATGGTAGAAAGCATTCTTTCTCCCTCTTAGCATATAGCCTCATGAAGGATTGAGCATTTTTTCCCAACTTTTTGATTTTGAAAATATTAAATAAAAGGCCGGGCGCGGTGGCTCAAGCCTGTAATCCCAGCACTTTGGGAGGCCGAGACGGGTGGATCACGAGGTCAGGAGATCGAGACCATCCTGGCTAACACAGTGAAACCCCGTCTCTACTAAAAAATACAAAAAACTAGCCAGGCGAGGTGGCGGGCGCCCGTAGTCCCAGCTACTCCGGAGGCTGAGGCAGGAGAATGGCGTAAACCCGAGAGGCGGTGCTTGCAGTGAGCTGAGATCCAGCCACTGCACTCCAGCCCGGGCGACAGAGCGAGACTCCGTCTCAAAAAAAAAAAAAAATATTAAATAGAAAGACTGGTATAATAAACACCAGTTTACCCCAGAGTCAACAATTATTAATGTTTGTCCATATTTTCTTTCTATGTATTTAATATGTGTATTTTAAATTTTGCTTATTCATTTGGAAGTATGAATCATGATCTTTCATTTCTAAGTAGTGTGCTTTTCCTAAGAAAAATGAACAATTTCCTAATAGCATCCAATGTTCAGTTCATATTTAAGTGTTCCTAATTGTCTAAAAATTTATGTTATAGTTGTTTTATTTTTCAAACTAGGATTTAGTTGTAATTAGTTGTTATGTCTCTTTAGTCTCTAAAAAAGATTCCTCTTTTTTTCCTCGCTGTATGTCATTGACTTTTTGAAGAGACCAGGCCAGTTATTTGATTTGTTTGTTTTCTTCCAGTGTTGTTTAACTTGTTCCCTATCACTTATATTTCCTATAATTAGTTCTAAAGGTTTGGCTGGATTCAGGCTGAAAGTTTTTGGAAAAAGTGTGTTTCAGTGATGTTTGTTTTCTTCTTTTTTTTTTTTTTAGTAGAGTTAGGAGTATAAACATTTGTTTCAGTTTTTTAATTTTAGGGATTACTTCTTATTTTTCTTTATGATTAAATGTTATTTTTTGAATATATAAAACATATAGCTGATTCAAAAGTTAATATACCTAGAGAAGTCTTACTTTTGTCCCCTGCAGTCTTAAGATACCACTTGAGTAAGCCAAGGTATCCGGTTGTACTAAAGCAAGTGAAGCTAAGTTTGATCACTTGGTTGAGATGGTGACCACCAGATCTTTCCAGTGTTAAGATGTGTTTTCCCTTTTGCAATTAGCAGGTAATCTGTGGGGTAATACTCTGGCACTGTGCAGATATCCTGTTCACCAACAACCTTTCACATGATGGTTTTAGTACAGATTGATATTCCTTGCCCAAATGAATTATTTCACTATGGATTACAAAATGGCAATTTTCTAATTCCTTTTACATTTAATAGCTGGTATTGTTCTGGAAAGAAGAGTTTTTCCTTATTAATTGGAGATGAATTTTAGTTAATCCTAAAATGGGGACAGGGGCTTAATTCTTTCTCTTTAATTAGCGTAAGAAGTTGACGCCATTAATTGCCTTCAGTTTTGGTGTCAGATGTGTTCTTTTTAGTATCACTTGACACGTAGATTTTCACTGATTGTGTTTTACAGTCGTAATTCTTTGTATTGATCAAATTTCCCATATTTGCCCAGTGGGAGCCTCTTAAATTTGGCTCCTACATTCTGTTAACACTCTTCATTTCCCACTAGTTTGGAGTGCTTCCTTGCTTCCACCACAGTAATGTCCCAGGCTCCCCGTATGTCCTCTGGCCCACATTGAAATCTACCAGTGTGATTTCCAGGGAGCTCTTGTTCATTTTAGTGGGGTCGATAGTTAGAGATCATCTGATACAACAGTGTGTGGCAAGATAAGATATCAGTGGACGAAACTAGAAATTATATTTTTTAAAAATATTTAAGCTTATATTGTTTATGATTCAAATTTATCATTAAAGGGTTTCCTTATATTTTCTCACACTATCTTTTTTTAAATATTAACCTATTTATTTGCTATTCATAACATCGTTTCAGCATTACAATACCAATGTTACTACTAACAGTAAAAATACTAAGTAAGATTTAAGATTTCTTTACAGTTTTCCTTTTTGATCCTTAGAATATATCCTAAGGATATACAGTCAGATTACTGCCTTCAAAATTTCCTGGTAATGATAATTTTTTCCATGTGGTTTTGTTACCTAGTTTCATACATAGTTAAGTTTCAGTTGGTTTTTATTTTTTATTTTTTATTTTAAGGGTTGCTTTATTTTCTTTTATGGTTAAATTTTATTTTTTGAATGCATAAAATATTTACATGCTTCAAAAGTTAAAACAGCTTAGAAAGTATACTCATAGAAGTCCTACTTCAGTCTCTATCTCATCTAACCCATATTCCTCCCTCTATAGGAAATATTTTTATTAGTTTCTGATTTAGTCTTCCAGTGTTTCCTTTTGCCAAAATAAGCAAACACATACATAGTGTTATTTTTTATTTTTCCTTCACAAAAGGCGGCATTAAATACATATTCTTCTTTGCCTTTGTTTTTTCACTTAATAGTGTATCTTGGAGACTACTTCCTATTAGTGAGAAGAGATTTTCCTCTTTCTTTCATGTTTTTTTTTTGAGATAGGGTCTCTGTTACCTGGGCTGGAGTGCAAAAGTGTGATCATGGCTTACTGCAGTCTCAAACTCCCAGTCTCAAGCAATCCTCCCACCTCAGCCTCCCGAGTAGCTGGGACTGCAGGTACATTCCACCATGCCTGGCTAATTTTTTAATTTGTTGTAGAGACAAGTTCTAACTATTTTGCTTAGGTTGGTCTTGAACTCCTAGACTCAAGTCATCCTCCTGCCTTGGCCTCCCAAAGGCATGCCTGGCCTCCTTTTTGTTTTTTTGTGATGACATAGTTCTCAGTTATGTGAATATATCATAATTTACCCAACAGATGTCTGATTGATGGGCATTTGGGTTATTTCCAATCTTTTGCTATTTCAAATAATAGTACTAATAAGATTAGGAAGATAACATGCACATAGTTATTTGTAACAGTATAGTAAAACTACGTGGAGTAGTTTTAATGTACCTTATTCCTGTCAGTAATGTTGAAGATCTTGTCATATATTTAAAAACTATTTGCATTTCTTTTTTCTGGATAGTGTTATATCTTTTTTCCCATTTTCCTATCAACATTTTGGTCTTTTTCTTTTCCATTTTTTGAGTACTTATATTTCATAATAGAGAAATTAGTCCTCTCTGAGATAATTTACAAATTCAGTTTGTCATTTGTTTTTTGATTTATGGCATTTCTTTTTGTCTCATTTTTAAAAAAAAGTTTATTTTGGCTAGGCATGGTAGCTCACGCATCTAATCCTAGCACTTTGGGAGGATGAGGCAGGTGGATCACTTAAGGTTAGGAGTTCAAGACCAGCCTGGCAAACATGGCGAAACCCCTTCTCTACTAAAAATACAAAAAATTAGCCAGGCATGGTAGTGCATGCCTGTAGTCCCAGCTACTCGAGAGGCTGAGAAAGAATCTCTTGAACCTGGGAGGTGGAGGTTGCAGTGAGCTGAGATCATGCCACTGCACTCCAGCCTGGGTAATAGAGCAAAACCCTGTCTCAAAAAAAAAAAAAAAGTTTAATCTCATTTCATAGTTAGAAGGGTATTTTCTACTCCCAGGATGTAAAGAAGTTCACCCATGTTTTCTTTTAGTATTTATATGATTGTTTATGTATTATTTTTACTTGATATATGGAAAATTTTGAACGTATAGAAAAGTCGAGAGATTAGAATGAATTTTCTGGTATCTCTTACTTAGTATCAATAGCTATCAACTCATGGACATTGACCCTGATGTTCATTTTTGCTCTTGGCTTTATCTTGTAGCCCCTAAGATTTCTGCTGGTACCAGTTGTGTAAAATGGGAGGAACAAACTTCAGAACAAATATTCAGACTTTACCGTGCCATTGGAAATATAGTAAGTTGGGAAGTCAGGTTGCAGTTTTGCCTAGTTGGTTTTCTATGTGTGTAATTTGCTTTGTAAATATTTTTATTTAGGAATAATCCCAAATGTATCCCAAATAAAAGGTTTATCTTAGGAACAAAACCTAGGAAACCTGAAATTTATTCTTAAAAATTCTTTCAATTGTTTAAAGTGTTTATACAGACCTTAGAATTCACAAAGCACTTTTAAATACATGTATATTGCAGTTTCACATAACCAAGTTTTACTGTCCTACTTCATAGGTGAGGGGAAAGAAAATGAGATGACTAACAGGAATGTCCAGTCACTAAATAATGAACTTAAATCTTCTCACTCCTAATCCTGTGTTTTTTCCAATATGTCTTTCTGCCTTTGGCCAATGTTTTACAATCAGATTGTTAAATCATTGATTTCTACATATGGTACACCAAGTGTAGTAATATAACAGTTTGTTCAAATGTCTGAGTTAAATTCTTAGTTCATTGATACATTTGTGGGGTTTTTTTCTTTCATTTCAATAGCTACTTGTGTTATTTGAAAACTGGGCTTACTGTGTGTGTGTGTGTGTGTGTGTGTGTGTGTGTGTGTGTGTTTTGTTTTATTTTTTCAGACAGGATCTGGCTCTGTCACCCAGGCCTGGAGTACAGTGTTGAAACCTTGGCTCACTGCTACCTCTGCCTCCCAGGCTCAAGTGAGCCTCCTGTGACAGCCCCTGAGTAGCTGCAACCACAGGCACACACCACGACACCTGGCTAAATTTGTATTTTTTTGTAGAGATGGGGTTTTGCCATGTTGCCCAGGCTGGTCATGAACTCCTGAGCTCAAGTGATCCGCTCTCCTCAGCCTCCCAAAGTCCTGGGGTTACAGGCATGAGCCACTGTGCCTGGCCAAGTGTGTGGTTTTTAATGGACCATCTCTGTTAATTAATGTTGGGTAAAATGGGGAACGACCATTGGATATCTATAGCATGCTAAATTCTTCAATAAGGAGGATCACAGACTTATGTTATAGTTATTATCATCCCATTTTAAAATTGAAGAAATTGAGGCTTAAAGTAGGTAATGAATTGTTATTAAGTGTTACTCAATGTCGTGTTGCTAGTTAATGAAAGTCAGTGTCAGGTTTTGAACGAGATCTGTCTTACTTCAAATCCTATCATTTTCCTGCTGCCACAGAGTGGCATCAGGAAACAAGGACTATAGGGCCAGACAGAGTTGGGTTCCGTCTTGACTCTGCCACTTCCTAACTTTGTAGACTCAGGAAAGTTATTTAACCTCTGAACTTTAGTTTGTTCATTGGAATATCAGGGCTGGTATAATGTATTTACAGCACTTGTACAGTATCTGACACACAATAGGTACTCATTAAATGACAGCTGCTATTATTCATTCATTCATTAAACAAAATATTTATTGAAGGCCTATTATGTGTCAAGTAATGTACTAGGTACTATAGATACAGGTGGTGGGGGAGGACAGACAACAAATAAGCAAAAAAAAAAAATCAGGCCAGGCATGGTGGCTCACCCCTGTAATCCTAGCGCTTTGGGAGGCTGACGCAGATGCATCATCTGAGGTCAGGAGTTTGAGACCAGCCTGACCAACATGATGAAACCCTGTCTGTACTAAAAACACGCAAAATAATTAGCTGGGCGTAGTGGCATGTGCCTATAAGCCCAGCTACTAGGAAGGCTGAGGGAGGAGAATTGCTTGAACCTAGGAGGCAGAGGTTGCTGTGAGCCGAGATCATGCCACCGCACTCCAGCCTGGGCAACAGAGCAAGACTCTGTCTCAAAAGGAAAGAAAAAAAGACCGGGCACAGTGGCTCACACCTGTAATCTCAACACTTTGGCAGGCCAAGGTGGGCGGATCACCTGAGGTCAGGAGTTCGAGACCAGCCTGACCAACATGGAGAAACCCTGTCTGTACTAAAAATACAAAAAAATTAGCCAGGCCAAGTGGCACATGCCTGTAATCCCAGCTACTTGGGAGGCTGAGGCAGGAGAATTGCTTGAACCCAGAAGGTGGAGGTTATGGTGAGCCGAGATTGCACATTACACTCCAGCCTGGGCAACAAGAGCAAACCTCCTTCTCAACAACAACAAAAAAATCAAATGGTGTGATGAATTCCTTGATGAAAATAAAAATAGGATCATGTGATACAATAACTGGAGGTTATTTTAGATTGGTGATAGGGAAAGCCTCTCTCTGACACTTAAGCTGAGATCTGAAAGACAATAAGGAGCCAGCCATGCCTAGATCAGAGAAGAGCATTCCAGGCAGAGGAACAGCTAGTACAAAACCCAAGGTGGGCTAACCCAAATAAAGAATCACAAGAAAAGAAAACTACAGATTGATATCCCTGAATATAGATGCATAAGTCCTCACAGAGTTAGCAAACCGAATCCAACAACATATAACAAAGGATTATATACGATGACAAAGTGGAATTTTTTTTTTTTTTTTTTTTTTTTTTTTGAGATGGTATCTCGCCCTGTCGCCTAGGCTGGAGTATAATTGTGCAGTTTCAGCTCACTGCAACCTCCGCCTTCTGGGCTCAAGCAATTATCCTACCACAGCCTCCTGAGTAGCTGGGACTACAGGCATGCAGCACCATGCTCAGCTAATTTTTTTGTATTTTTAGTAGAGGTGGGGTTTCACCATGTCAGCCAGGCTGGTCTCAAACTCCTAAACTTGAGTGATCCGCCCACCTCAGCCTCCCAAAGTGCTGGGATTACAGGTGTGAGCCATCACACCCTGCCCCAAGTGGGATTTATCCCAGGAATGCAAGGTTGGTTCAACATATGAAAATCAGTCAATGTAACATATCATATTAGTAAAGGACAAAAGCTACATCACTGTCTCGATAGATGCAGAAAAGCATTTGACAAAATCCAACACATTTTTAAAAAACCTCACTAATAAATAGAAGAGCATTTCCTCAACTTGATAAAGGATATCTATGAAGATCCTATAACTAACATCATACTTAATGAAAGAAGCCAAGCGCAGTGGTGGACGCTTGTAGTCCCAGGTATTTTGGAGGCTTAGCAGGAGGATTGTTTGAGGCCAAGAGTTAGAGACCAGCCTAGACCATATAGCCAGACTGTGTCTCTTAAAGAAAAAAAAGAAAAGAAAGAAAGAAAATAGAAGAAAGACAAAGCCTTTCCCTTAAGATCACAAAGAAGATAAAGATGTCTGCTCTCTCCAAGTTAAATGTCTTCTATTTAACTTTGTTCTGTTGGGGCAATTAGACAAGAAAAAAGAAACAAAAGACAACCAAACAAAAGGTTGGAAAGGAAGAAGTAAAGCTGTCTCTGTTTGTAGATGATATGATCTTGCATATAAAAAATCATGAAGAATTTCCCAAAAAACTTTTAGAGCTAATAAACAGTAAAGAAGACCCAAGTAAATGGAAAGACCCCCCCATATCATTGATTGGATAAACTTAGTATTGTTAAGATGTCTCTACTCCCCAAATTGATGTACAGATTCAACACAATTCCTAAAAAAAATCCCAATTGGCTTCTTTGTACAAATTGACAAGCTGCTCCTAAAATGTATATGGAATTGCAAGGGGCCCAGGATAACCAAAACTAACAAAATTGGAGGACTCACTTTCTCAGTTTCAAAACTTGCTGCAAAACTGCAGTAACCAAGATAGTGTGGTACTGGCTATAGTTCATTGGAATCAAATTAAGGGTCTAGAAATAGGCCAGGCATGATGGCTCATGCCTGTAATCCCAGCACTTTGGCAGGCTGAGGCAGGTGTATCACTTGAGGTCAGGAGTTTGAAACCAGCCTGGCCAACATGGTGAAACCTCATCTCCACTAAAAATATTTACAAAAATTAGCCAGATGTGGTGGCATACGCTTGTAGTCCCAGCTTCTCAAGAGGCTGAGGCACAAGAATCGCTTGAACCTGGGAGGTGGAAGTTGCAGTTAACTGAGATCACACCCACTGCACTCCAGCCTAGGTGACAGAGTGAGACTCTGTCTCAAATTTTTTTTTAAAGTCTAGGAATAAACCCATACGTTTATGGACAATTGATTTTTTTTTTTTTTTTTTTTTTTTTTGAGACGGAGTCTTGCTCTGTCTCCCAGGCTGGAGTGCAGTGGCCAGATCTCAGCTCACTGCAAGCTCTGCCTCCCGGGTTCACGCCATTCTCCTGCCTCAGCCTCCAGAGTTGCTGGGACTACAGGCGCCCACCACCTCGCCCGGCTAGTTTTTTTTTGTATTTTTTAGTAGAGACAGGGTCTCACCGTGTTAGCCAGGATGGTCTCGATCTCCTGACCTCGTGATCTGCCCATCTCGGCCTCCCAAAGTGCTGGGATTACAGGCTTGAGCCACCGCGCCCGGCCCACCCTATCTCAAAAAAAAAAAAAGACAGCTTACAGAATGGGAGGGAATATTTGCAAATTGTATAACTGATAAGGGCCTAATATCTAGAGTAAAGAACTCTTACAACATCTCTGCAGTAAAACGACAAATAACCCAATTTAAAATGGCCAAAAAGACTGAGTAGACATTTCTTTTTTGTTTGTTTTTGAGATGGAATCGTGCTCTTGTTGCCCAGGCTGGAGTGCAGTGGCGCGACCTCGACTCATTGCAACTTCAGCCTCCTGGGTTCAAGCGATTCTCCTGCCTCAGCCTCCCGAGTAGCTGGGATTATAGGCATGCGCCACCACACCCGGCTAATTTTTGTACTTTTAGTAGAGACAGGGTTTCACCATGTTGACCTGGCTGGTCTTGAACTCCTATCCTCAGGTGATTCACCCGCCTCGGCCTCCCTAAGTGCTGGGATTACAGGCATGAGCCACCGCCCTGGGCCCTGAGTAGACATTTCTTTCAAGCAGATACATAATATGAATGGCCAATAAGCACATAAAAGATGATCAACTTCATCAGTCTTTAGGGATATGCAAATCAGAACCACAATGAGATACCACTTCACACCCATTAGGATGGCTATAATTCAAAAAACAGACAAAAACTAGTGTTGGCAAGGATGCGGAGAAATTTGGAAACTTCATACATTCGTGGTACCACGTTTACCTCTAAAAATGGTGCAACCTGTGTGGAAAACAATTTGGCAGTTCCTCAAAAAGTTAAACACAAAATCATCTTATGACCCAGTATTTCCATTCCTAGGTTTATACTGAAGAGAATTGGAGACATTATGCTCACACACAAATGTGTACCTGAATCTTCATAGCAGCATTATTCAGAATAGCTAAAAAGTGAAAACAACCCAAATATCCAACTGATGGATACATAAATAAAATGTGGTATAGCCATACAATGGAATATTATTAATACTCAGCCATAACCATAATCACATGCTGTGACATGGATGAACCTGAAAAACACTATGCTAAGTGAAAAAACTATTTCACAACAGACTACATATGTTATTATTCCATTTATATGAAATGTCCAAAATAGGCAAATCCATAGGCTGGAGGAGAGAGGATAATGGGAGGTTTCTGATAATGGGTGTGTGTTTTTTGTGGGGAAGATGGGTGATGAAAATGTTCTAAAAATTAGGCAAGAAAAAAACGAGTGGCATTGGTTGAACGACTCTGAGTCTACTAAAAACCACTGATTTGGAAGCTTCAAAAGGGTGAATTTTCTGGTATGTGAATTATATCTCAATAAAGCCGTCAAAACAACCCAAGATGAAAAAGAGTTGGACATGTTTGAGGGACAGAAATGAGGCTGGTGTGGCTGGAGTATAGCTGGCAAGATGGAGAGTAGCTAAGGTGAGGTGAGAAGCAAGATTGAGTAGGATTGATGTGCAATGGGATGACATCAGAGGGACACGGCAGGGGAGTAATGGGATTAGGTATGTACATTCTTAAAAGTTTGCCCTGGCTGCTGCTAGAGAGTGGAGTGAAGGTCAGTTAGGGAACTGGTTGGGCATGGTGGCTCACACCTGTAATACCGGCACTTTGGGAGGCCAAGAAGAGCGAATTGCTTGAGTCCTGGAGTTCCAGACCAGTCTGGGCAACATGGTGAAACCCTGTCTCTTACACAATATACAAAAATTAGCTGGGTATCGTGGGATACACCTATAGTCCCAGCTACTCGGGTGGCTGAGGTAGGATGATCACTTGACCCTGAGAGGTTGAGACTGCAGTGAGCTGTGATTCCACCACTGTACTCCAGCCTGGGCGACAGAGCAAGATCCTGTCTTAAAAAAAAAAAAAGAAGAAGAAGAAAAGAAGAAGCTGCTGCAACTATAGGCAGATGACAGATGATGGCAGTTTGGAACAATGATAATGGTGGATACAAAGAAGTGGACATCCAGACTATGCTTGGAGATAGAGTCAGTGGGATTTGCTGATGGAATCTGGGAAATTAGGGCAAGATAAATTAGGATCATTCATAGATTTTTGGCTTGAGAAACTGGGTGAATAGTGGAACCATTTAATTGAGATGAGGATGTTTGGGGAGGAACAAATTTGGGAAGAGAAATCAATAGTTTTGGCAATGTTAAGTTTGACATATGTTAAGTTAGAAGACATTCATATGGAGATACCAAGTAGACAACTTCCTGAGATGCAATTTAGGCCAGTAGCTTGAAATCTCTTGGCACCTGTAACTTACTACATGATGATTCTTACTCTCTGCAGTTTATCTTCCCTGTACACGGAGAAACACTTTGTGCTATATAAGACTGAGCCAGAAGGTGGGGTTTGGTTCCTAGAGCTGCCCTTTACTAACCAAGAGGAAGGCCCTTGTCTTTGAGCTTCTGCATTTTTTACCTCTAAAGTGGGGTTAATGACCATGTACACAACTGTCAAGATCAAAGGAAATGAACTAGGTGAATGTAAATTCATGCAAACATACTGTTTTGGCAGTAGTGATGGCAGACACCAAAACAATTATATTCTTACCATCCCTTTCCTTTCTACAATGCTCTGTTGATAAGGTGAGCTTTACCTCCTCCAGAACAAGACTATATTCTGAGTATGTACCTAGCATGTTTATTACTCTCAGTAAATAGAAATCTTTTTTTAGTCAGTAAACATGTTTCAAAAATATTTTGAGTTATTTAAAAGAAAAAAATTGCACATATGAAAATTGTTTCAGAACTTTTATTGAAGCAGGCTAAAGAGAAGTGAGCCAGCAAGTTATAGAAGAGGATATGACGTAGATACGGTTATGAACTTGTTCTTCAAATTCATTTACTTATTTGACTTAATGTTCAAATTATTACAACAACCTAACTCTTCTCAAAGTTAAATACCCTCTTTAAGGGATGTCATAAAAAGAGCACTGCACTGAGAATCAGAAAACAGGAGCCAATCGTGGCTTTGCTACTAACTAGCTGGGTCCAACCTTGGGAAAACAGCTGCATTTCTCTGAGCCTCACTCTCTTCATCTATGAAATAGAGGAATGAACTACAGTCTGGAAATAAATGCATTCAATTCAGAAATTTGAGAGAACTTATTTCCTAGTGTGTGTTAATTTTTATTAACATATTTAAATCAGCCTCTAGGATCTCAGGTATGTTGGAAATGTGTTACATGATAAAGGAAGGGAGGGGTAAGATGGATTATCTAGTAAATAGCATTGGGATAACTGTCCAACCATTGGTGGGGGAAACCCTCAAATCCTATCTTTTAAAATCATAGTAACTGCTATATTATAACAATGCATATGTAGTTAATACTGTACGGTATACTTACAATTTGTTAATTGAGTAGATTTTTCTTTTTTTTTTTTTTTTTTTTGAGGAGTCTTGCTCTGTCGCCCAGGCTGGAGTGCAGTGGCGCGATCTCGGCTCACTGCAAGCTCCGCCTCCCAGGTTCAGGCCATTCTCCTGGCTCAGCCTCCGGAGTAGCTGGGACTACAGGCACCGGCCACCACGCCCGGCTAATTTTTTGTATTTTTTTAGTAGAGACGGGGTTTCACCGTGTTAGCCAGGATGGTCTCGATCTCCTGACCTTGTGATCTGCCCGTCTCGGCCTCCCAAAGTGCTGGGATTACAGGCTTGAGCCACCGCGCCTGGCCGAGTAGATTTTTCTTACGTGTTTTTTACCTTAATAAAAAAATCAAAATATAGATGTATCAAGGATTTAAATATAAAAATAAAATCAAAAGGACTAGAAAAAAGCACAACTGAATAATTTGACAATATTTAATAATCTTAAAGTGTGGAGTAAGCCTTTTTAAGTATGATATGAACCACCAAAGTCATGAGATAAAAGACTTATAATTATGAAAATAAAAAACTTATGCATGGAAAAAGTGGCTGTCCCCAAGATTAAAAGTCAGCAAACTGAGGAAAATATTTACAACATATAAGAGTTAAAAGGCAGGCAGGGCGCGGTGGCTCAAACCTGTAATCCTAGCACTTTGGGAGGCCGAGACAGGTGGATTACAAGGTCAGGAGATCGAGACCATCCTGGCTAACACGGTGAAACCCCGTCTCTACTAAAAAATACAAAAAACTAGCCTGGCGAGGTGGCGGGCGCCTGTAGTCCCAGCTACTCGGGAGGCTGAGGCAGGAGAATGGCGTGAACTCGGGAGGCGGAGCTTGCAGTGAGCTGAGATCCCCCACTGCATTCCAGCCTGGGTGATAGAGCAAGACTCCGTCTCAAAAAAAAAAAAGAGAGTTAAAAGGCGAATTTCCTAAATATAGAAAATATTTAGGAAATTAATGAGATAACCATCCCAGTTTTAACCAGGGCATAAACAGGCGGGTTACAGAGAAATAAAAGTGCACATAAATACATGGACAACTCCTCAGCTTCACTAATAATAAACAGCAAGAGATTATCATATTTTTTTTCTCACTTATCCAGGCAGTTTAGCAATAAAATGTTGATGCTGTTTAACCCAGGCATTCCACTTTAAAAACAAACAAAAAACCCCAAAACTATTATCCAGAAATGTGTAAGTGCTCAAAGATATATCTACAAGGCTATTACCCTAGTTTATAGTGTTATAAATAGCAATAAATTGAAAATAACTGAAATATCTATCATAAAGATAGTTGTTGCATAAATTATGTATTCATAAAACGGGTTACTGTGCAGCAGAGAGAAAGAAATAAATATGTACTGATGAAACATCAATGCTTTATGGTCAAATAACAAAAGTCCTTGTAAAACAGTATTGATGCAGGACTTTTTGCTCCTTAACTCAGCTAAAATCTGGGTTCTTGTCTCACAACCAGGAAAAATTAGGCACGTGGACACATTGAAAGGTGAGGAGAGAGGAATTTATTAAAAGAAAGCTCTCAGCAAAAAAGAGGGGGTCCTGCCAACAGGCTTCCACCCCACAGATTGAATACCAGGCTACCACACAGGAGCTGAAGAGGCCAGGCTCTTCCCCCGCATGAGGCACAAATTCCTGGTGGCTCCACCCCCATTCTTCCAGTGCTCATGCGGGCTCTTAGTCTGAGCCACGCCACATTGATTTATTTCCTTTACTGCATATGTGTTAAGGGACAGAATTTTTCACCATGGACATGTTTAGGCAAGCCCCCTGTGCATAATGACCTGGGTAGCACTTGACTGTCTCCTGTCTCTATCAGTGTGTTCTACATTTTTATAATATTTGTAGAAAGAAATACAGGGAAATGCACATCAAACTTAATAGTCGTTAATAGAGATGGGAATAAATACAGAATACTATCATTTTCTAAAATCTTTTAACATAATTGATGTAATGCTTGCATTTTTTATAAGAATAATATGTTTTTAATTGGAAATATTAGTATATTAGATATAAACATTGATTTAAAAGTAACATTTAAGATCTTATAAATCCTGGAAACACTGAGATAGAGAGTCATGTTTATGGTCTGTTCCATCAAACTTAGTGACTGAGTTCCCAATTCCTCTAATTGCAGGAAAAGTCCAGATTAACACAAAATAGTAGTTGAAAATTGTTCGGGAGTTGAGTGTATTCTATTATCATACCTTCTTTAATTTTACTTGCAGATTCCATTGCAGACGCTCTGGATGGCGAATACCATTAAACTTCTGGATTTGGTAGAAGTGAACAGTTCAGTCCTTGCTGGTACTAACTTTTGAATAGCGAACGTGGAAACGGTTTTCACTGTAGTCTATCTGGAAATACGTCTGTTTTATCATATGTCACAATTACTAAAAATAAGCATTATTTTAGTTTGTTTCAGTTCAGTAATGATAATACTTTTCATTCACTTATTGTCTTATTCTTTGCAACACTCATTCTCATGTATTTTCTCATTTAATCATTACAAGAACTGGCCTGGTGCGGTGGCTCACGCCTATAATTCCAGCACTTTGGGAGGCCGAGGCGGGTGGATCACCTGAGGTCAAGAGTTCAAGACAAGCCTGACCAACATGGTGAAGCCCTGTCTCTACTAAACACAAAAATGTAGCTGGGCATGGTGGCGCATGCCTGTAATCCCAGCTACTTGGGAGGCTGAGGCAGGAGAGTCACTTGAACCTGGGAGGCAGAGGTTTCAGTGAGCCAAGATTGTGCCATTGCACTCCAGCCTGGGCAACAAGTGAAACTCCATTAAAAAAAAAAAAAAAAAATCATTACAAGAACCTGGGGAGTAGGCAGAGCAGTGTTCCCATCCCATTTTAAGCTCTGTGATTTCCTGCCTTACGGTTTTCAGAGAGTGCAGAATGACTCGATTAGTTTCATTCTGGTGAATATTATAACGAAAATATCTGGGCAACTCAGTGAAAATCTAGGCCAGAGTGTATTCATACACCATGCCACAGGTCCATTCTAAGGCCCATCAGCACCCTCCCAATATGGTGGACAGAAGGAATGTGAGCCACAGAGGAAGCCGGTTTAATTTAGAGATAGTTGGAGTTCCCCAGGAACCTAGGAATTAGGATTTGTTTGGGCAGGGATGAAAGGGCCAGATTAAATCCTAAACATCCCGTGTATTTCCCCCGTTGGCTAGTTATTTCACCAAAGTGCTAACACAAAACTTATAGATTCAGCGTTTTAGGTGGTCACTGGGTAAAGGAATTACAGCTTTGTATGTTCATAGGCAGCTTTCCTTTGGGTTTCTGATGTACAGAAAGCACTGTGGCTTCCTTGTAAGTTTTGATTTACAAAGTCAGCATCATCAGCAAATGTGTTCTCTCCAATATCAGTACTGCTTCCCAAGATGTTTTTTGATTTTTAAGAAGTACTATGAAGTTGCATAATTGCTTTTCTCTCTTATATGTCTTTTCTTTTTTCCATTCTTCAGATCCAAAATTAACGAGACAGGCTCTTATTCCAGGATCAGTGATATACCACAAACAGTCACAAATACTGTTGGTTTATTGCAAGGTATGTTTTCCATAGTTTCAAGTTATCATAGTTGTTTTACTGTGTTTATAGTCTGTATCATTTATTATTTTTAGTTGGAACTTAACTACCAGTCCATCAGATTTGGTCAAGAGGCCATTTAATTTTCTTAAGAAATAGTGAAGTCTGTAGCATAATTTTTTGAAAGTGATGAAGTTTTGCCAAGGCATTATTATTACTCAATCAAAGAAAGAAGATTCAATAACTTGAGTGCTTTCTTAAAATAACGTGTAGTTTTAGCAGCCCAATTTAATTAACAGCTCTTGTGCTTGGTAACATAAAAGACAGTCATATCAAAATGTCTGGCTGAACTACCACAGGACATGAATCCTACTTGCTTTTACTACTTAACAGTAGTAAAGAGATTTCTGAACTATTTAAAATAACTTTGGAATCATTATTGTTTTATTTATAAGACCATGGTGTGTTCTGAGAAGCGTTCTACATTCCTTCCATTTCCTAGGTATTTTGCATCATATGGTGTTCATGTGAGATATTTCATACTTAAGAAGAGGTTTAGCCAGGCACAGTGGCTCACACCTGTAATCCCAGCACTTTGGGAGGCTAAGGTGGGTGGATGATCTGAGGTCAGGAGTTCGAGACCAGCCTGACCAACATGGAGAAACCCTGTCTCTACTAAAAATACAAAAATTAGCCAAGTGTGGTGGCAGACGCCTGTAATCCCAGCTACTTGGGAGGCTTAGGCAGGAGAATCGCTTGAACCCGGGAGGCGGAGGTCGTGGTGAGCCAAGATCGTGCCATTGCACTCCAGCCTGGGCAATAAGAGCAAAACTCCATCACAAAAAAAAAAAAAAAAAAAAAAAAAAGGTTTAAAATGTGTGATAGATTGATCTACAGACTGTGAATACAAAACTCCATCAACCTGTCTTTGTCTCTTGTCAGCTTATTCTGGAACGGTGCTGGATGCATATGTCTTGCTGTCCTTTTCCAGGTCTATATATATGTTTTGGTTTTTTTGTTTTGTTTTGTTTTGTTTGTTTTGTTTTGTTTTGTTTTTTGAGATGGAGTTGCCCAGGCTGGAGTGTAGTGGCGCGATCTCAGCTCACTGCAACCTCCACCTCCTGGGTTCAAGCGATTCTTCTGCCTCAGTCTTCCAAGTAGCTGGGATTACAGGCACCTGCCACCACGCCTGGCTAATTTTTCTATTTTTAGTAGAGACAGAGTTTCGCCATGTTGGTCAGGCTGGTCACGAATTCTTGACCTCAGGTGATCCACCTGCCTTGGCCTCCCAAAGTGCTGGGATTATAGGCATGAGCTACCACGCCTGGCCTATGTATGTATTTCATGTTACATATCTTTTATTCTGCTCCCTTTGTATTTAAATACATTTATACAGGACTATACATTTGTTATCGCTCCTTGGTAATAAGCTTTTAATTTCAGTGGCAAAAACTGCAATGACTTTTGCACCAACCTAATAAGAGTCAAGGAATTCTACATGTTACTTAGTATAGTGCTATTTGCAGCTAGGCATTTAGTAAAGGTTTGTTGGTTTGTTTGTTTCCATGATAAAAATTGTATAAACTGATATTTACTTGGCTTTTTAGTTTTGCCACCCCTGCCTATTCACTATTTGTATTTTGCCCTTTAGGATAGTTGGATTGGTGTTCGATCATTGATGCTCAAGAAAGCATTAACAGCTACTGACTTCTACAATGGATATTTGCACCCCTGGTACCACAAAAATTCCCAAGCTCAACCAAGCCAATGCAGATTTCAGACGCTCAGACTTCCAACAAAGAAGAAGCAGAAAAAAACTGTTGCTATGTAACAATGCATTAAGTAGTTAGGAAGAAGATGGATAAAAATCTATTATGTATTTGTAATTTATTAAAAACCTTATTTACAAGGAATTATCTGAACTTTCTTTTTTTTTTTTTTTTTTTTTTTTTGGAGACAGAGTCTCACTCTGTTGCCCAGGCTGGAATGCAGTAGCACGATCTCAGCTCACTGCAACCTCCGCCTCCCAGGTTCAAGCAATTCTGCTGCCTCAGCCTCCTGAGTAGCTGGGATTACAGGCACACGCCACCACATCCAGCTAATTTTTGTATTTTTAGTAGAGATGGGGTTTCACCTTGTTGGTCAGACTGGTCTCGAACTCTGACCTTGTGATCTGCCCACCTTAGCCTCCCCAAGTGCTAGGATTACAAGCATGAGCCACTATGCCCGGCCTGGAATTATCTGGACTTTTCAAAGAAGATGGCACTGTTAGAAGAAGAGAAGATTATTGTCAAAAAGATGGATTGCCTCACTTTCCACTTTTTATGTAACAGTAGTTAAAAAATAGCTTTTTCGGCCGGGCGCGGTGGCTCAAGCCTGTAATCCCAGCACTTTGGGAGGCCGAGACGGGTGGATCACGAGGTCAGGAGATCGAGACCATCCTGGTCTACACGGTGAAACCCCGTCTCTACTAAAAATACAAAAAACTAGCCGGGCGAGATGGCGGGCGCCTGTAGTCCCAGCTACTCGGGAGGCTGAGGCAGGAGAATGGCGTGAACCCGGGAGGCGGAGCTTGCAGTGAGCCGAGATCGGGCCACTGAACTCCAGCCTGGGCGACAGAGCAGGACTCCGTCTCATTAAAACTTTTTATGTAACAGTAGTTAAAAAATAGCTTTTTCTACTTGAATTACAAAAAAAGTTTAAATAAAACTTGTATTTATCTTTCCCTAAGAACAAGGGCAACCCTAACTGGTGTGTGTATGCACATACATACATACTGAGAAGAGGTTTTTTGTTTTTAGATGGATTCTTGTTCTGTCACCCAGGCTGGAGTGCAGTGGCGCCATCTCGGCTCACTGCAAGCTCCACCTCCCAGGTTCACGCCATTCTCCTGCCTCAGCCTCCCGAGTAGCTGGGACTACAGGCACCCGTCACCATGCCCGGCTAATTTTTTTTTTTTTTTTTTTTGTATTTTTAGTAGAGACAGGGTTTCACTGCATTAGCCAGGATGTTCTTGATCTCCTGACCTTGTGATCCGCCTGCCTTGGCCTCCCAAAGTGCTGGGATTACAGGTGTAAGCTACCACGCCTGGCTGAGAAGAGGTTTTTTTAAAAATAGTGCATCTGCGAGGTCAGGAGATCGAGACCATCCTGGCTAACATGGTGAAACCCTGTCTCTACTAAAAAATACAAAAAAACTAGCCGGGCGAGGTGGCAGGCGCGTGTAGTCCCAGCTACTCGGGAGGCTGAGGCAGGAGAATGGCGTAAACCTGGGAGGTGGATCTTGCAGTGAGCCGAGATCCGGCCACCGCACTGCAGCCTGGGTGACAGAGCGAGACTCCGTCTCAGAAAAAAAAAAAACATAGTGCATCTGTTTAATTTTTTTAAATCGTGTCCCCACTGACATTTTAGGAGTATTGAATTTGCATTTTTTATTTACAATAAGCAGTAAAGCCAGCTCTTTACATTTCACTACCAGCTAGGTTTAACTAAGTAGTAAATGTAGGTAATATTTAATGATCTCTGCCACACTGATCTGTACTATAAATTAACATTTTACATCCAGATTTTAATTTTTATTTATCTTTTTAGAGATGGGGTCTTGCTCTCCCACACAGGCTGGAGTCCAGTGGCATGAAACATTGCTTACTGCATCCTCAACGTCCTGGGCTTAAGTGATCCTCCAACCTCAGCCTCCCAAAGTGGGGCCAGCATGGCTGGCTAATTTTCTTTTTTAGTTTAAAAACATTTTTTTTGCAGAGATAGGGGTCTCATTATGTTGCCTAGGCTGGTCTTGAACTCCTGGGCCCAAGCAGTCCTCTTGCCTTGGCCTCTCAAAGTGCTGGGATTACAAGCATGAGCCACTATACCCGGCCAAGGTTTTTTTGAAGTAGGAACGTGCTAACATTTTTCAACTTAACTTGTGCAATAAAGGTTATTGAGCATCTGGTGTGTGCAAACTCATCTCCTCTATCTCCAGGAGAGTCAAGCACTTCTGGAGAAGGTGGATTCTACAGTGACCGCAGAATCCACACATCAACTTTTCCTGCCTAGATTCTGACAGTGAAAGTCTTTCTCTACTCATTAAGTCATTTGTTAATTCAACAATATTTATTGATAGGGTGATTTGGTCATCTAAGTTAGGATGATTTTATGAGTGAAAGAAGCACTTACAATAATTACTCCAGGGCAACAGACATAAACCAGGACTCTCCCAGGCAAACTGGATTGTGTGGTCATCTGATTTATTGAGCATTTAGAACTTCAAATTGGTTACCAGAGGTTCAGAGATCAAATATTTGACATCTTCAACCTACCAGGGAGACAAATGTGTAAGCAAATATAATAGTTATAAATGCCATAGCAGAGGCATAATAGAAGCATTGTGTCCCTCAGGGGTGTCCATGGAGGCTTCCCAGAGGAAGTCAATGGAATCAGCTTCCAAAGGATGAGTTTACTATGTAGACTAAGGCCTGGAAGGACATTCTAGCATGTGCAGAGGCACAGAGACTTAAAAGAACACTATAGGGGGTTTTGGTAATGTTTAGCTGGGAGCATGTTTGTTCTTTTATTATTCTTTAAACCATAAATTTGTCATACATTCCCTTGTATGTATGAGCTAGTTATAGAGCTGGCTGGTAAAAAGCTAACAATGGATTATGGAAGAGAAACAAATGGCATGTTAAATACCGAGGGAAAGCCCAGTGTTTTGATGAAAAGAATTGATAAGAGTGGAATCTGGTGATAGAAATGAGACTGGAAAAGCAAGCTGAGGCCTGATCATGGAGGGCTTTGAGAGTTAGGGCCTTTGTCTCATATGCAGTAGACTGTTGGAGAGTGGTGTGATCAGAGTTAGATTTTGGAAATTTAACTTTGGTGGAGTGTGGAAGATAGGTTGGGGGTAAAACCTGGGCAGGAAGATCTGTTGGAAGGTTAGAAATGTGATCTTCAGGGACATGGATGGAGCTGGAAGCCATTATCTTCAGCAAACTAATCCAGGGACAGAAAATCACACACTGCATGTTCTTACTTATAAGTGGGTGCTGAACAATGAGAACAGATGGATACATGGTGGGGGAACAACACACAGGGGCCTTGGGGGTGGGGATGGGGTTGGGGGGAGGGAGAGCATCAGGAATAATAAGGGATGCTGGGCTTCATACCTAGGTAATGGGATGATCTGTGCAGCAAACCACCATGGCACATAGTTACCTGTGTAACAAACCTGCGCATCCTACACATGTACCCTGAACTTAAAAGTTGAGGATAAAAGAGAAAAGGAATGTGAAGATCTGAATTACATCAGTGGTTGGGATGAAGGGGAGATGATTGAAAAGATTTTTGTGAGTGAGGGAATTTGAGTTATTGGCTATTATATCCTTATGGAGAGTTTTGGATCCACCACTGATGAGCTCTTTGATTTCTGACAAGTCAGTATCACTGAACTTTTATTTCTTCAAGTGTGAAATTAGGCTGATGATGAAAACAAAACACTACCAAAATAGTTTTGAGAATCAACAAGAGACTCTGAAAGTGCCTTGTTTTTCCAATTGTATGTATTGAACACTTAATCCCCTCCAGGCACTCTGCTCATGTTAGGGAATTGGGAGAGAACGGAAATCAGTGTCCTCTAGGAGCTCATGAGTATTTCTGCAGGGGATCTAAGGAAGTGCCCACTCAGACACTGCCACCAGTACTGGGGAAACCTGACTAAGGGCACAGCTTCCCGTCAGAGTTGTGACCCAGGAAAGGTTGGATTCCTCTTGCAACGCCTAAGGAATATTCTGCCCCTTCCATCCCCTCAAACAGGGTAACGACCTCGACAAGGGGAATCTTGAATGGTTGATGGAATCGCAAGGGAGATCCCTTAAACCCTCACATTTGATGAAACCAATAATCTGTATGTGTGAAGTTAGGCTCTTGGTTGCAAATAACAGACTTGAAACACTTTTAAGAAATGGGGATTTTAGGCCAGGCACGGTGGCTCACACCTGTAATCCCAGCACTTTAGGAGGCCGAGGCGGGCAGATCACCTGAGGTTGGGAGTTCGAGTCCAGCCTGACCAACATGGAGAAACCCCATCTCTACTAAAAATAAAAGATTGGCCGGGCGTAGTGGTGCATGCCTGTAATCCCAGCCTGGGCAACAAGAGCAAAAGTCTGTCTCAAAAAAAGAAAAGAAGAGAGAGAGAGAAGAGAGAGACAGAGAGAACGAAACTCGGAGGTTTCCTTTGGTTACTGTCACTCCCTGCCTGCCGTTCCCCATAGTTTCTCTGATGACATATGTCTACTTAGCAGTTTTGATCTCTTACTACCTACTGGTTAATGGCCTCAGCTCTGCCACCCCACATTCTGGGTGGAGCCTGTCTGACTCTCTAACCAATTACCATTGCCCTTGCCAGATAGAACCTTTTGTGTCAGACCACAACTAGTCCTTAGCCAGACTGTGAGTCGAGGCCCACCCCAATCCATTGATTCCACTCTGCAGAAAAAGCAGCATAAGGGGCTGTGAAATTGGTCATCATGACTGGCACAGTTGGTATACCTAGGACTGTATGAAATACCTTTCATGCATCTGAAATCTTAAGGTAAGAGTGCAAGGCCCATCCTACAGTGTGCAGTTCCCCATCCAGGGAGCCTCAAGCTCATCCTGGAACTGGAGGATAAACACCACGTATGGAAATGCCATCTTCAAGTTGGCAGCCCATTTCTTCAAGAAAGTAAATGATGCACATCCCAGACAGGCATCAGGAAGCCATATGACTTGCTCTTTGTTCAGGCCCCTGTAGAAACAACAATTCAGTGTGACTGAGTAGCGTTTCTCATCTGAACCAGAATCACCTGGAGTAGGTTCCTGGCCTCTAATACAGACATTGAGTCAGAATCTCTGCATCTGGGACTCTGCATTTTACCACACTCATCAAATAATTTTTCTGCTAGAGCAGTGATAGTTTTAACTAGCATAAGAGATGCATGTTAATCTGAGCTACGTGTTGGCCCAGAGTCCAGAGTCCTCCCAGGAAGGTAGAACACAGTCTACTTTATGCTTTAGTTAAAAGGATGTATTTGCAAATACATTGCCTCCTTATGCAAGATGTTTCTATTTTGGTTCTTGTCATTGCTGAAAAACATATGCTTTGCATCAGACTCAAAACCAAATTTTCTTGCTAGTTACTAGTTGAGTGACTCAGGACAAGTTGCTGAAAGTTTTAAAACTGATTTCTCAGTTTAAAAACATGTGTAATACCTGCCTTGCAGAATAGAAATACATCTGGGAAGTGCCTGGCATACAGGAGACCCTCAATAAATGGTAGCTATTGTTGTCATCTGTGGTTAATATTATGTCAATGACTGGGCCATCAGGTGCCCAGACATTTAGTCAAACATTATTCTGGGTGTGTTTGTGAAGCTGCTTCTGGATGAGATGAACATTTGAATCACGTCAGGCATGGTGGCTCATGCCTACAATCCCAGCACTTTGGGAGGCTGAGGCAGGCAGCTCACTTGAGTCTAAGAGTTCAAGACCAGCCTGAGCAACATGGCAAAACCCTGTCTACAAATAATACAAAAGTTAGCTAAGCATGGTGACGCATGCCTGTGGTCCCAGCTACTTGGGAGGCTGAGGTAGGAGGACTGCTTGAGCCCAGGAGGTCGAGGCTGCGGTGCAGTGAGATTGTGCCACTGCATTCCAGCCTGAATGACAGAGTGAGACCCTCTCTCAAAAACAAACCAAACCAGAAACCCCACACATTTGAATCAAAGGATTCAGTAAAGCTGATGGCCCCCCTAATGTGGATGAGCCTCATCCAGTCAGTTGAAGGCCTGAATAGAATAAAAAGGCTGAATAAGAGGGAACTCCTCCAGCTTGACTGCTTTTGAGCTGGGATATTGGTTTTTACCCTTCCTTTAGATTTGAACTGAAAATCAGCTCTTCATAGGTCTCCAGCCTGCTGGCTTTTTGGCTGGAACTATACCATCAGCTCTCCTGGGTCTCCAGCTTGCCAACTATAGATTTTGGGATTTAAACTCCATAATCACATGAGCCAATTCCATATAATAAATCTCTTTCTATATATGTATACACCCCGATGGTTCTGTTTCCCTGAAGAACGCTGACTGATACATCACCACAGTCAAATGCTACTATAATCCCTTCTTTGGGCCTACAACATTTTCTTCTCTGAATGGTAGCAACAGCTTGTAGAAGAAGATGCCTTTATTTATTTTGATTTCTTATTGACACATAATAACTGTATGTATTTATGGAGTACATTGTGATGCTTTGATATATTTCATAATGTGAGGGGATCAGATCAATGTAATTAGATATCAGTCATCTCAAACATTTATCATTTCTTGTGCAGGAAACATTCAATATCCATCCTCTCGTAGCTAGTTGAAAATACACATTGTTGTTAACTGTGGTCATCCTACAGTGCTATACAACACTAGAACTTGTTCCTCTTATCTAGTTGTAGTTTTGCGTCCTTTAATAAATCTCTCTCTAACCCTTCCTTTCCCCTCCCCTTTCATGCCTCTAATAACCTCTATGACTGCTTTTTACTTCTATGAGATCAGCTTCATTTAAGCTTCCATATATGAATGAGACCATACAGTGTTTAACTTTCTGTTCCTGGTTTATTTCACTTATTTATCCAGCTCACCAACTGCAGATTTGGGGATTTAGCCTCCATAATCACGTGAGCCAATTCCTTGTAATAAATCTTTCTCTCTACATATACATCTTGATGGTTCTGTTTCTCTGGAGGACCCTGAGAATTATGTCCTACAGTTCCATTCATGTTGCCTTGAATGGCAGGATTTCATTCTTTTTATGGTTGACTAGTATTCCATTGTGTATATATACCTCATTTTCTTTATCCATCCATCAGTTGTTAGACACTTAGGTTGATTCTATATCCTGGCTATTGAGGCTACTGCTGCAATAAACATGAGCATGCAGATGTCTCTTTGATATATTGATTTCCCTTTCTTTGGATGACTGCCCAGTAGTGGGATTGCTGAATCATATGGTAGCTCTATTTGCAGTTTTTACAGGAACTTTTATACTATTGGAAATGTCTTTAGACCAATAGGAGCAAAAGAATTTTCAAGTAGGGGAAGGACCTATATAATTCAAAATTTCTTTTTAGAGATGATGAAACAGGGGCCTAGCAACAGCTAGGTAGTGATAATACCAGGATTAGAACCCGAAGACTACAGGAGATTTTGTTTTAAAGAAGGATTTGATTCTTCATTTGGTCTGGAGGACAAAACGAACATTTCTGAGCATAAAATTGAGTTCTCGAGAATAGCTACCGAAAGGATGTTTGTTGCTTTATACTTTGTATTTAAGTCAGTTCAACCTATTTTCACTATTTTTCTTTATATTTATCAAACAATTTCAAGGTGAAAATATATGACTTTGAGGGGCAGAGTCTTAGAGTCAACAAAGCTAGCATGAGCCTAGCCCTGTCACTGATTGTAAACCTAGGCTGGTTACTGAGCCTCTCCATGTATTGCCCTATCCATGAAATTAAAATTGTACCTACTTTGCAAGTATTGTCATGAAGAATAGAAATAATATACTTGACCAGCCATGGTGGCTCACACCTATAATCCCAGCACTTTGGGAGGTCTAGGCGGGAGGATCACTTGAGGTCAGGAGTTCGAGACTAGCCTGGCCAACATGGCAAGACCCTATCTCTACTAAAAATACAAAAATTAGCTGGGCATGGTGGTGCATGCCTGTAATACCAGCCACTCAGGAGGCTGAGGCAGGAGAATGGCTTGAAGCCGGGAGGCAGAGGTTGCAGTGAGCCGAGATCAAGCCACTGCACTCCACCTTGGATGACAGAGTGAGACTCCATCTCAAAAAAAAAATAAACAGGAAGGAGGCCGGGCGCGGTGGCTCAAGCCTGTAATCCCAGCACTTTGGGAGGCCGAGACGGGTGGATCACGAGGTCAGAAGATCAAGACCATCCTGGCTAACACGGTGAAACCCCGTCTCTACTAAAAAATACAAAAAACTAGCCGGGCGAGGTGGCGGGCTCCTGTAGTCCCAGCTACTCGGGAGGCTGAGGCAGGAGAATGGCGTAAAGCCGGGAGGCGGAGCTTGCAGTGAGCTGAGATCCGGCCACTGCACTCCAGCCCCGGCAACAGGGCGAGACTCCGTCTCAAAAAAAAAAAAAAAAAAAAAACAGGAAAAGAAAAAAAGAAATAAGTCATCTAGCACAGTGTCTGAAGAAACACAGTAGATTCTCAATATCACTATTATTAGCTAACATTTTTTGAGGGCTAGCCATGTGTGTAAAGACTTGACCTGGACTGTCCCATTTTATCTCTACAATAACCCAGTGAAGTAGGTACTGTTATTGATCCTCATTTTCCCAGAATTTTAAATAGTCAGTCAGTGGTGGAGCTGGAATGTATGCCCTGGTAACCTAGATTCCAGTCGGTGTGCCTAACCAATCTACTACCACCATGCGTCCATTTGCAAATATTTTTATCCTTGATTAGGGAATTTAATGTGTTTGGCTTTGGTGCTCAGAAACAAAGAAATGGGAACACATGCCAGTTGAATGCCCATTATATGCACGTACTATGCTAGACAATTTCAAAAATATTTTATTTTAGTTACTATTTCATCAGTCTTTTTTTTTTTTTTTTTTTTTTTTTTTTTAAGAGAGACAGGATCTTACCACGTTGTCCAGGCTGGAGTGCAGTAGCTATTCATAGGCACAATCATCATGCACATAGCCTCAAATTCCTGGGCTCAAGTATCCTCCTGCCTCAACCTCCCAAATAGCTGGGACTACAAGTATGCACCGCCCTGTCCAGCTAATCACTGTCTTTTTTTACCTCTAAGATTCATAAACTTCTCTAAGACCCTACAGATAGAAGCTATTTTTTGTAGTAAAAAAGTGCAGCTCTCGCTTTCCACTAATTTTTATTGCTGCTCTTCTTCCAGAAGGTAGATTATCCATTGTTATTTATGTTAATTATTTACATTGTTGAAACATTGAGATGCTAGGTTGGCAGATAATACAAAAAATGTGGTACCTTTGCTTAGAAACTTTTATTCTAAAAAGTTAATGGACAAACATTAACTTTTCTGAGAAATTAAAATACTGTTTCCATTAAATAAGCTTTTTTGTGTGCAGGCTGTTTTGTTTCTGTTTTTTTTTGTTTTTCGTTTTTGTTTATTTTTTAGTTTGATTGGAAGCAAGTAGGAGGAGGAATATTATCAGAGAAGGGCAGCTTTGAGGAAAGGCTGCTGTAAAGATTCTTTTTTTTTTTTGAGATGGAGTTTCACTCTTTTTGCCCAGGCTGGAGTGCAATGGTGCGATCTTGGCTCACCGCAACCTCCCGGGTTCAAGCGATCCTCCTGCTTCAGCCTCCCGAGTAGCTGGGATTACAGGCATGTGCCACCACCCCGGCTAATTTTGTATTTTTAGTAGAGACAGGGTTTCTCCATGTTGCTCAGGCTGGTCTTGAACTCCCGACCTCAGGTGATCCACCCGCCTCAACCTCCCAAAGTGCTGGGATTACAGGCATGAGCCACTGCGCCCGGCTGTAAAGAGTCTTTAACATATCTCTTAGAAATTTATAAAAATCTAAAATCTTAGAATTGGAAAGACCTTACAGATAATTTAGTTTAACCTTGGCCTCATTTTACAGAGAAGGAAACCAGACCTAGCAGAGGAAATGTTTTGTTCAAGGATAAAACTCAGGTTTCTGAACTCCCAGATGACAACCAATACATTATTAATTACAAATAACTATATATAACTGCTGTTTGATAATGCCTTTAGGTAGTAACCTCTAATATAGCTACATCAGCATTTTTCCAAGCCAGTTCCTGAATACCCACTTCGTGTCTGATTCCTCCAATCCAGTGCAGCATACATTTTACATAGACTTGGTCTGGCAATGAGGAAATAGCATTCATTTTCAATCTTGGGTCTCAGCATAATTTGGTATATAACACTGCAGTCGACTGTACCCTGTAAAGCTTTAAAGGGATGGTATTCCAAGAATTAGTATTAGTCTGAAAAACCAAGTGTTTTGTTTCTCTTTCACTTTTTTACACATCCATGGTTCCTGGGGGTAAAATAAAAGTTTTCACTCTAATGGGTGCGGTGGAGGGAGACATTCTAAGTGGAAGGAAGCACATATACAAAAGTCTAGAGGCCTCCTGAGACATCAGGAGGTGTCTGGGGCCCTTCAAGCAGTTGGTACGACTAGAGCATGTTGGCCCCACAGAGAGCTGAGTCAAGAGCCAGACCTGCTCTACTCTGCATACCTTGAACTTTAGCTTGAAGGCAGTGGGGAGTTATTGAAGGATTTATAGCAGAGGAATTACAGAAATATAGTTGCTTTTTATTATTATTATTATTATTATTATTATTATTATTATTATTATTTGAGACAGAGTCTTACTCTGTCACTCAGCCTGGAGTGCAGTGGCATGATCTCAGTTTACTGCAACCGCCGCTGCCCAGGTGGGTTCAAGTGATTCTCCTGCCTCAGCCTCCTGAGTAGTTGGGATTACAGGTGTGCACCACCACCACCACACCCGGCTAATTTTTATATTTTTAGTAGAGACGAGGGTTTTGCCATGTTGGCCAGGCTGGTCTCGAACTCCTGACCTCAGGAGATCCACCTGCCTGGGCCTCCCTCATTGCTGGGATTACAGGTGTGAGCCACTGAGCCTGGCTGCTTTTAATTGTTTTGATCAAACAGATAATATATGAATACATTTTAATATAAACTCAACTATTAAATCCAAAGTCAAAGTTCTTCACCATTCCCTCCATCCCCAGTTCCTTCCTCAGAGGTAATCACTCTGCTGCTTGGTACATATCTCTCCAAACATTTAAAAAAGTGCATTCACGGCCGGGCGCAGTGGCTCACGCCTGTAATCCCAGCACTTTGGAAGGCTGAGGCGAGCGGATCACGAGGTCAAGAGATGGAGACCATCCTGGCCAACATGGTGAAACCCTGTCTCTACTAAAAATACAAAAATTAGCTGGGTGTGGTGGCGGGCACCTGTAGACCCAGCTACTCAGGAGGCTGAGGGAGGAGATTTGATTGAACCTAGGAGGCGGAGGTTGCAGTGAGCCGAGATGTGCCACTGCATTCCAGCCTGGAGATAGAGCAAGACTCTGTCTCAAAAAAAAAAAAAAAAAGAAAAAGAAAAAGAAAAAAAGTGCATTCACTTATGTATACACATGCACAGAGATCTTTCTGGATCTGGGATTATTTTGTGTGTTTTGAAACAAATATTATCCTGTGAAAAGATAAATTAAGAGGGACAGAGCTTGGGTTTGGGCAATTATGAGAGCCAGCTGGCCATCTGTTTACTTTGCTTGGTGTTCACAGCATATTTTGTGAACATTCCAATTTTTCTGTGAGATTCTCACAGATGAATTGTGCTGTGGGAACCATTTGGCAGACCCCAGCCACAACAGCTGCAAATCCTTACAGCCATGTCCACCAGGTCAGCCTGCACTGGGATCTGCCTGAATCAAAAGTTTGCTGCCTGCATTTGTGCATTGCAATTCGACTGGAATTCACAGATATTAAATATTCTTTGTTGGGATTAGGAAATGGACAATGTGCTTGCCATGTGTTATGGAACAACTGAGGACATAAACATGACCATGGGTTCCCTTTCTGAAACAATTAAAACGTTTATTGTTTTTGGATTGGTCTACATTGTAATAAAAGTTGATATGTAACAAAATGTATCTGCATAGTGTTTTTTTTTTATTATCAATTGTCAAGTTAAAGTTTACTACCACACTAACAGAACAATGACTTTTAACATATGGGCATATCCACAGATTAGGTCTCATTAAAGCTGTTACTAAGTGAGGGCTAGGGATGTGGGGTCTAAGGAATACAGTTTTAGGAATAAATGAGGAAATGTGGATACATTTATTTATTCCACTCATTTATTCATTCAATATACTTTTTTGGTGGTGAAGACGAGGTCTCTCGCTTTGTCACCTAGGGTGTGGTGCAGTGGCTTCGACCTCTGAGCTTAACAGATTCTCCCATCTCAGCCTCCTGAGTAGCTGGGACTACAGGCGTGCGCCACCATGCCCAGCTAATTTTTGTATTTTTTTGTAGAGACAGGGTCTCCCATGTTGCTCAGGCTGGTCTTGAACTCCTGGGCTCAAGCGATCCATCTACCTTGGCTTCCCAAAGTGCTGGGATTACAATCAATATACATTCAGTATCTATTATTTATGCGCTAATCATGTGCTAACTCACTGGTTGAATCACTCTATTCCCTTTGCTCTAGATTGAAGCTTCGAGACCACCTGGGAAAATAGGCAACTAATGTAATGAATATCCATAACCAGTTTCACAGACAACCAGTAGTTTGCAAATTATTCCACCCATGGAACGATTCCAAATATTGGAGAAAAGGCCCCCAAGTTAAAATACTCCATGGAAACATGCTCTATACATCTATGTGGTGCTTACAATAAAAGATGACTTCCTGCGACTGACTTGCAACTCCGAAAGAAGTGATTTAGAGAAAAAAAAAGAAAGAAAGAAAAAGAAAAAGGTAAGTATGTCGCCGTGCTCTTGGGAAATGCTTTTGGGATTTGTCAAAGTTCTAGAGTGGAACCCAAGGTTCCTGAGCCAGGGGACAAAAGTGATAAGTAGGATGCAATTTAGTTGGAATCTTCCCTGACCTTAATCCCATAAACAGTTGCCTAGGTAAGGGCAAAGTCTACAGGCCCTAAAACAGGGTACAAGCTTCCCTAAAACATATTAGAGAGAAGCACTTTCAACAGGACCTTATTGCAGGATCCCTAAAAAAAATTCAAAACAAGGAGATTTACATGTTATTCACCTTATCATAATTTCAGAAATATTTTACTAAAAAAAAAAAAAGAGTCGTGACGTCTGCAACACCTTAAGACGTTGACGTTTGCAACACCTTAAGAACAATGATTCTAAGTGTATTAATATTCTCTCTGATTTTAAGGGAAAAGTGATGCAGGAAGAGGAAGATGGGTGGGCGTACGTTCCCAGAAATCCCCAGAACGTCAAAAGGGAAGTGGCGGCTTTGAGTGGAAGACTAACGGAGAGCGTCTATGATTGTGCCAAAGGAAAAAAAATGTTCCTAAGAGAAGAGTATACAAAGTTCTGTTCACCAAAGCCTGGAACCCAAAGGTGTCCCTCCAAAGCTGTATACGACAGACAAAACGTGAACTGAAAGCAGAAACGGATCCCAAGGGGCCAGGCGCCCCCTCCTCCTGGGTACGCAGGTCAGACAGGAGAACCAGGGCTGACCCACAGGTAATTCAGCCCTCTCCCAACGCCCGCAGCCGCCGAGGATCCCACGGAGCCGCCCCCCCGCTCCCATCGCCGTGGCGACCGCCGGAGCCACGCAGCACCGCCCCTTCCTCGCGACGTGGCCCCGCCCCCTCAGAACCCGGAAGCGGGAGTCTCGCGCCTGCTGAGCGGCGGTTCGGGAGTGGGGAGCGCGCCGGCCCGAGCTCGCTCGGCCACGCGCCCCGCCCCTCAGAGGCCGGCTTCCTGCTCTTTCCGCACGGCCTGCTGCGCCCGCGGGTCCCGAGCGCTTGGTCGCCCGCCCCGACCGGGGCCCAGCCGCCTCCACGGCCCGCGCTCGTACTGGAGCGAAGAGCGGCCTCTGGAAGGAGGGGAAGGGACGTGGGGGCGGCCACGGCAGGTGAGGGTGGGCGAAGACCCGGGAAGCGGCTGGGTGTGCGGTATGCGGGGTTGTAGGTGTGTGTATGGCGCGTGGCTGCTTTGATTGCTGTGACTTTGTATGTTCTGAGTGGGCCGGTCCATGTGACCACTCACGTGATCACGTGCCCTTGTGAGTGTGTGTCTGGGGCCGAGTGTGGGCTGTGGGGTGGTCGGTGTGCTTGTGACCCTGCCTTTGTGTGGCTGTCACCAGTGGGACTGGCGGGGAGCTGTGTGTGTCTCCAGCGGGAGGTGGGGGCGACAGAGGGCTTAACCGGGGGCATCCTCCTGTAAACCCATCCTCGGGCTACACGACTGCAGCCCAGGAACATTTTTTTTTTTTTCTCAGCAAACTTTTAAGAACTCTGAGCAGAGGTCAGTAATTTTGGAGACAGCACCTCGGCCTGAAAGTGACAGATGTCTTTGTTGTTGCTGAGTGTGGGCCAGGCGTGAGGTTTGTGAACAGGGGATGAGGAACAGAGCGGGACCGGAGTGTCTCATTTTTCCTCTTCTCGTTTTCCTGGGGAGTTGTAAGTTAGACATTTATGATGCTTCCTTTGTCTCCACCTACACTGGTTCAGCTCCTTTTGGCACAAATATTCAACAAATTGAGGAATAACTTTTTTATTTTTTAATTTTTTTTTTTTTGAGACGGAGTCTCGCTCTGTCACCCAGGCTGGAGTGCGGTGGCCCAATCCCGGCTCACTGCAAGCTCCGTCTGCCGGGTTCACGCCATTCTCCTGCCTCAGCCTCCCGAGTAACTGGGACTACAGGCGCCGGTCACCACGCCCGGCTAATTTTTTGTATTTTCGGTAGAGAGGGGATTTCACCGTGTTAGCCAGGATGGTCTCGATCTCCTGACCTCGTGATCCGCCCGCCTCGACTTCCCAAAGTGCTGAGATTACAGGCGTGAGCCACCGCGCCCAGCCACTGAGGAGTAACTTAATAAGCTGTGTCCAAATTCCAAAAGCTTTTATACCAAGAGCGTGAGAAGAGATGTCACAGATATCAGGTAGGCAGCTTTTCCTCCTGTAAGGTTTAGAGATAATGCAATGAAGAAAAGAGGGATAGCTCTCCCCTGAAGAGATCTAAGAAAAAGATAGCTGTGTACTTCTGTGGTGAGGGATGGACAGGTGCATTAAAAAGCCAGTTGCATTGCCCAGAGACTCTCAGCTTCCAATATTTTGTCATGGCTAATATTTATAATCACGGATTGTCCATAATGCATGTCAACTATAGATTGAAATAAAGTAGCAGAAACCTCTGACTAGTTATGCTGGTTATGTGACTTAAACATTGATAAAGGTGATTTTGTTGACTTTAAAGTGGCAGGTTCTGTTGAAGCCCTGAGCGATAGGGGCATAGTCACAACTGGCAGGTTTTTTGTTTGTTTGTTTGTTTTTTGAGACAGAGTCTCACTCTGTCACTCAGGCTGGAGTGCAGTGGTGCGATCTCAGCTCACTGCAACCTCCGCCACGCAGGTTCAAGCTCTCCTGCCTTAGTTAGCCTCCTAAGTAGCTGGGATTACAGGCGCCCATCACCACGCCCAGCTAATTTGTTTTTTTTGTTGTTGTTGTTGTTTTGTTTGTTTTTTTGAGATGGAGTTTCGCTCTCGTTGCCCAGGCTGGAGTGCAATGATGCGATCTCGGCTCACCTCAACCTCTGCCTCCTGGGTTCAAGTGATTCTTCTGCCTCAGCTTCCTGCTTAGCTGGGATTACAGGGATGTGCCACCAAGCCCGGCTAATTTTGTGTTTTTAGTAGACATGGGGCTGCACCATGTTGGCCAGGCTGGTCTCGAACTCCTGACCTCAGGTGATCCCCCCCCCCCCCCCCCCGCCCCCGCAGCCTCCCAAAGTGCTGGGATTATAGGTGTGAGCCACCGCACCCAGCCACAACTGGCAGTTTTTATTGTCCAGCAGCACAAGGGCCAGAGAAGACAGGGAGTCCACAGCACACCCTGAAGAGGGGTTTCCTTAGGCAAGATTGAGGCTAATATTGTGGCCCTTTTCCCACCAGCATGAACAGGTGCTTTTGTTTTTGTGAGGAACAAAATCATGAGAGATCAAATCAGTTTTGAGCTCATGGTCCACATTCTTTCTTATTCAGTACTAACCAGTTTGGTCACAATCTCAGTTAACCTTTGCCATATACAGAATATTTCTGTTATGACTTGTAAAAGTATACCCCCTTGGTGGATGAAAGAGAGCTAGGAGAACAAACTTTCCTATTCATACCACTCACAGCTGCTTTCCCTTTGCAGCAGTGATCTTTTTTTCCTTAGACGTCAGTTGGTCAGATGCAACATTTGGTATCCATTTTACCTTTCGTGTACTGCCAAACTAGCACAAGTGTTAAAATTACTTGTCTCTACAAAAATTTAGTCACAGCGGAGTGCAATCTCTCCATCTTGTAAGATTACTTTTAACACATTGGCGTAGTGAAGTGGTTGTGAATTATTCTGAAGACTGTTGGTAAGGAACATCTTTCTATTTACTGCTATGGGAAAGAAGAGGATGACCGCGTGAATATGTGTGCCTGTGTATGTGAATTTGTATGGTGGTTTGGTTTGTGCATTACAACTGATTCCAAAGCTATGAATGTTTTATTTTATCCCATTTTGTGACTCTAGAAGCACACTTTCTGGCTTTAGTTAGCTAAGGTGTTTTATAAATCTGTTAAGTAGATGTTATTTGCTAAACATGTTTTTTATTTTCCCTCCTTTAGAGTAGATTGTTTCTAATAATGCATTACTAGGAAATGTCTCCATTAAGAAGTATTTAGATGATATAGGAGTATTTCAAGTCTGTCCAGGTAGAAAATATTCCAGAATTAAGTATATGTGCTAGTTGCTTTCAATTAAAAGTTATAATCAGCTTAGAGAAAGCCTATACTTAAAATGGCTTAGATTTTTTTTTTTTTTTTTTTGAGATGGACTCTCACTCTGTCATCCAGGCTGGAGTGCAATCTTGGCTCACTGCAACCTCCGCCTCCTGGGTTCAAGCGATTCTCCTGCCTCAGCCTCACGAGTAGTTGGGATTATAGGCGGCCACTGCCATGCCTGGCTAATTTTTTTTGTATTTTTAGTAGAGAAGAGGTTTCGCCATGTTGGTCAGACTGGTCTTGAACTCCTGATCTCAGGTGATCCAGCTGCCTCAGCCTCCCAAAATGCTGGGATTACAGGCGTGAGTCACCGCGCCTGGCAAAACTTTTTAACATATTAATTTTTTTTTGTTTTTTTGAGATGGAGTCTCGCTTTGTCACCCAGGCTGGAGTGCAGTGGAACGATCTTGGCTCACCGCAACCTCTGCCTCCTGGGTTCAAGTGATTCTCCTGCCTCAGCCTCCCAAGTAGCTGGGACTACAGGCGCGTGCCACCACACCAGACTAATTTTTGTATTTTAAGTAGAGACGGGGTTTCACTATCTTGGCCAGGCTGGTCTTGAACTCCTGACTTCCTGATCCGCCCACCTCAGCCTCCCAAAATGCTGGGATTACAGGCGTGAGCCACTGTGCCTGGCCTTAACATATTAATATTTAAGATAAAATGGATATACAAAGAATTATTTTATTTATTTCAGTATGAATAACTATCTGTGCACACTAAGTTTCAGTGTAAGACTGGATGATGATTTTCTTAGTACTTTGAAGCAACTTACGATTTTAACAGACTTCTCTAAAATTACCATCTTAGCTTTGAGAGGAGAGACCATTATCACAATGTCAAGGTTGTAAATCAAGTTTAGTGTTGGAATGTCTACATCTGCTGTCTCCTCGGGGTTCAGCTTAGTACGTCTCCAAGGTCACAGTTGAGTCTACTGAGGGCTCTGTGTTCCTGAGGGAGCAGGTCTCGAGGGCCACCAAGGAAGAGTTCCACTGAGTTTAGAATCCCTGTTCCTTGCCAGTCCAGAGAACTCCCTCTAAAACAACAGTTCGGAGTCAGCCCAGGAGTTAGGTCCTGGAGTCTCAACCTCATGTTAGCCGTGCTACGATCAAGGCTTGCTCTTGAGGTAGAGGAAGTGGTACAAAGCAAATATTTGAATTCTTCCTGGTGGAATTTCCTCACTTGGCAATAAGAATCTGCAACAGGGAACTATAATTTCAGTTTCCTGTTATGACATAGCACAGATGCCTGAGCAAAGAGGGGCAGCCTTTTAGTTGAGGATGTTCAGCTAGACCAAAGCTCACAGATGCCAGGGTTAGGATGGCCCAGTTCATTCTTCTTAGAATGTAGTTATTCATTTCATCAACAGATAATGCCTGCTATGTGCCAAGCACTGATCTGAGCTTTGGGGACACAGTGGTAACAGAGTCATAGATGAGAAAACAAACTCCAAAAGGATCAAGACTTATCTAAGATCACAGAGCTATGAAAACCAGAAGTCACTAAGCTCACAACAAAAGACTACACATTTTTTCCCAAAGGCGAATGTTTCATTTTGTTGCTACTTATAGTGCCTTCAGGTTTACATTATGGATCTTTCAGAGGACCTTGTGTAACTTTTAATCATGTCCATATGAGTGACAAATTTGTCTGTATTTTGTATTAAGAACTACATGTAGGCCGGGCACGGTGGCTTATGTCTGTAATCCCAGCACTTTTTGGGAGGCCGAGGCGGGTGGATCACGAGGTCAGGAGCTCAAGACCAGCCTGGCCAAGATGGTGAAACCCTGTCTCTACTAAAAGTACAAAAAATTAGCCGAGCACGGTGGCAAGAGCCTTTAATCCCAGCCACTCGGGAGGCTGAGGCAGGAGAATCTCTTGAACTCGGAGGGCGGAGGTTGCAGTGAGCCAAGATTGTGCCACTGCACTCCAGCCTGGGCGACGGAGTGAGACTGTGTCTCAAAAAAAAAGAAGGAACTACATGTGAATTTCTGGTTATGTGCAGTTACAGTTGAGCAAATATGGTGTACAGTTGAGATTTATGGTGTATTGTGAATGTATCAGGAAGCAGGCTTAATTTAAACTTCTTTCTCTAGGCTGGGTGTGGTGGCTCACACCTGTAATCCCAGCACTTTGGGAGGTGAGATGGGAGGATTGCTTGAGCCCAGGAATTCGAGACCAGTGTGGGCAATATAGGGAGGCCCCCATCTCTACAAAAAATACAAAATTCGCCTGTCATGGTGGTGTGCGCCCATTGTCTCAGCTACTCAGGAGGCTGAGGTTGGGATAATCGCTTGAGCCTCAGAGGTCAAGGCTGCAGTGAGCTGTGATTGTGCCACTGAACTGCAGCCTGGACAACAGAGCAAGACTCTGTCTCAAAAATTAAAAAAGTCAAAAAACATCAACTCCTTTCTCTAGCATGGACTATCCCTATAATCAGACAGGAGCATCTTTATTAAAGGGATTCTTAAGGTAATGTCAAAAGATAGCTGATGGTATTGCAGTTGAGAACTAAGGCAGGAAGGATGGTGTCAGAAAAGGCTGTCTCACATCTGGTCCTAGCATTGCCATGTGATCTCGGGTAAGTCATTTAAATTTTCTAGACCAGATTCCTTTTCTGGAAGAACTAAGAGCGTTGGAATAATTTCTTTAAAAGCTCTTCCGGTAGCCCGGCACGGTGGCTCACTCCTGTAATCCCAGCACCTTAAGAGGCTGAGGGGGTGGATCACCTGAGGTCAGGAGTTTGAGACCAGCCTGGCCAACATGGTGAACCCCCATCTCTACTAAAAATACAAAAATTAGTTGGGTGTGGTGGTGGGCACCTGTAGTCCCAGATACTCAGGAGGCTGGGGCAGGAGAATCACTTGAATCCCAGGAGGTGGAGGATGCAGTGAGCCGAGATTGCACCACTGCACTCCAGCCTGGGCAACAAGAGTGAGACTGTCTCAAAAAAAAAAAAAAAAAAGCGAGCCGGGCGCGGTGGCTCAAGCCTGTAATCCCAGCACTTTGGGAGGCCGAGACGGGCGGATCACGAGGTCAGGAGATCGAGACCATCCTGGCTAACACGGTGAAACCCCGTCTCTACTAAAAACTACAAAAACTAGCCGGGCGACGTGGGGGCGCCTGTAGTCCCAGCTACTCGGGAGGCTGAGGCCGGAGAATGGCGTGAACCCGGGAGGCGGAGCTTGCAGTGAGCTGAGATCGGGCCACAGCACTCCAGCCTGGGTGACAGAGCGAGACTCCGTCTCAAA
>NC_045439.1:138035419-138055065 GCF_002776525.5 Piliocolobus tephrosceles | reverse complement strand
GACCCGGGGGGGGGGTGGTGGGAGGGGGCGGGGAGGGGGCCACCCCACTCCACCGGGGGGAAAGGGGCAAGACCCCACAAAAAAAAAAAAAAAAAAAAAAAAAAAAAAGGCGCCCTTCTGATTCTGTGATTGTAGTATTTCACCAAATTGTTTTTCTGTAGTTTGAGTATATACTGAAAAATAGCCAATTTCCTTGGTTTTCTTCTTTAAAATATTGTTGATATAGCTAGATCAGACTCTACATTTAGTTCTGATGTAAACATGAATTCTTGACATGAAATATCACATGCTTTTATTTCAGGATTAACCTCCATTTCAGCTAATCATGGGAGAGATTAAAGTCTCTCCTGATTATAATTGGTTTAGAGGTACAGTTCCCCTTAAAAAGGTATGTATGGTTTTACTATACCTCTTATTTGCAAAATCTTGTATTGTTTTTGTGTGTGATTTAGATGTCATGTCTTAGTAGTGAGAGTAAAGGTTACTGCCAAGTATCATGACTCTGGGTTGCAGAGGATGAAGTTCACCCTTTCCCTGTCACGTACAGTCAACTTTTGAGACTCATTTTAGAGTGAAAGCAGGTATAACTGTACTCGTTTTGATTTATTTATTATTTATTTATTTTTATTTATTTTTGAGATGGAGTCTCGCTCTGCCGCCCAGACTGGAGTGCAGTGTACTGCGTGATATTAGCTCACTGCAACCTCTGCTTCCCAGGTTCAAGCGATTCTCCTGCCTCAGTCTCCCAAGTAGCTGGAATTACAGGCATGCGCTGCCACACTCAGCTAATTTTGTATTTTTAGGAGAGGCAGAATTTCACCATGTTGGCCAGGCTGGTCTCGAACTCCTGACCACAACTCCTGCACCCACCACCCGCCTTGGCCTCCCAAAGTGCTGAGATTACAGGCGTGAGCCACCGTGCCCAGCCTGTACTCATTTTTTACAATTGCTTTTACATATACAAGCAAGCAGGTATGTATGTACTCTTCTATATAGTTTAGTGGAAAGTTTATAGCAACTATATAGTAAGTACAGTCAGATTATATTCCTGTTCCTCAGATTTAAGAATGGGGTCACATTATAGAGCTTCTGTTTGCAATGACATACTCATTCTGCCACAGTCATCTTCTGGAAGCTTTATTTTCCTGGGATGTTTGAAAGTCCTAAATACTTATATTGCCATTGAGTATTGACTCTGCTTCCCAAATTAATCCGAGTTTGGGGATCACACCGGACAAAGGCAATTCAAGTCACTGAGTAGAGTAAAACCTTTGCTGATTCTCTTGCAGAAGTGTTAGAATCCAGTGATCTTAAGATCTTTTGCAGCTGTTTGTGATGGCTCATGCCTGTAATCCTAGCACTTTAGAGACCTAGGAGGATCACTTGAGGCCAGGAGTTTGAGACCAGCCTGGGCAACATAGTGAAACCCTGTCTCTATAAAAAGAAAAAATTAGCCAGGTGTGGTGCTATGCACCTATAATCCCAGCATTTGGAAGGCGGAGGCAGGAGGATTGTTTGAGCCTAGGAATTTGAGATCAGCCTGGGCAATGTGACGTGACCCTTTCTCTACAAAAACTAGAAAAAATTAACTGGGCGTGTTGGTGCACGCCTATAGTCCCAGATACTCAGGAGGCTGAGATGGGAGGATTGCTTAAGCCCAGGAAGTCAAGGCTGCAGTGAGCTGTGATTGTGCCACTGCACTCCAGCCTGGGTGACAGAGCCAGACTCTGTCTCAAAAAAAAAAAAAAAAAGCAAAAAAGTGAGTGGCAAAATATACAGGGCAAAAACATGAGCATGAGATACATTATCACCATCTGTGACCTGCGGAAGTCCAAAGGGGAACTGTTAGGCCTCTATGGACTTTGCCTTGCTGCATTTGTCTGCTCCTAGTGATGCCAGTGAGTGACCCTGGTTAGTGTGCTGCCATGCACACAGTGACACTGTGGAGTCCATCGCCCTGCTAGTCAGGAGCTCTCAGAAAACAGAGCCTGGAGGCCTTGAGTTTTTTAATATAAAAGTAGAACAAATACTGATATGCATTGTCAAATGTTCAAGCAGTTAATGTACTTTTCTAAATACCACCAAAAGTCAGAGAAAACAAAAATTAAACTAGGATGCAGTGAATAATAATAACTAATACTTCTAGGACACTTAACATTCGCCAGACTCTGCTGAACACTTGACTTGCCTCAGCTTGCCTTTTTTTAATCTTTCCTTTTTCTTTTTTTTTTTTAAAGAGAGAGGATCTCTCCCTCTGTTGCTCAGGCTGGAGTGTTGTTGTATTTTTATTAATTAATTAATTAATTAATTAATTTATTTATTTATTTAAAGAGACAGGATCTGGGCTGGGCACAGTGGCTCACGCCTGTAATCCCAGCACTTTGGGAGGCCAAGGCGGGTGGATCATGAGGTCAGGAGTTCAAGACCAGCATGACCAATATGGTGAAACCCCATCTCAACTAAAAGTATAAAAAATTAGCTGGGCATGGGAGCACGAGCCTGGAATCCCAGCTACTTGGGAGGCTGAGGCAGGAGAATTGCTTGAACCTGGGAGGCAGAGGTTGAAGTGAGCCGAGATCGTGCTGCTGCACTCTAGCCTGGGCTACAGAGTAAGACTCCATCTCAAAAAAAAAAAAAAAAGAGAGAGACAGGATCTCCCTCTGTTGCTTGGGCTGGAGTGTTGTGCGATCATATAGCTCAATGCAACCTTGAACTCAAGCGATTGTTGTGTCTCAGCCTCTCAAGTAGCTGGGACTATAGGTGTGTATCATCACACCTGGTTAATTTTTTCATTTTTTGTAGAGACGGGGATCTCACTATGTTGCCCAGGTTGGTCTCAAACTCCTGGCCTCAAGCAGTCCTGCTTTTTGCCTCCCAAAGCACTGAGATTACAGGCGTGAGCCATCACGCCTGGCCCTCAGCACATTGTTTTCTTTCTTCCCTTTTTTTTTTTTTTTTTTTTTTAGACAGAGTCTTGCTCTGTTGCCCGGGCTGGAGTCCAGGCTGGAGCCCGATCTCAGCTCACTGCAACCTCCGCCTCCCAGGTTCAAGCGATTCTTTTGCCTCAGCTTCCCCAGTAGCTGGGATTAAAGGCATGTGCCACCATACCCAGCTAATGTTTGTATTTTTAGTAGAGACAAGGTTTCACCATGTTGGCCAGGCTGGTCGCAAACTCCTGACCTCAGGTAATCTGCCCGCCTTGACCTCCCAAAGTGCTGAGATTATAGGCGTGAGCCACCATGCCCGGCCCCCTCAGCTCTTCCAGTGCTCATTATTTCCCCATCATGTTGGGTCAAGAACCACTGCATCAGGAAGGTTTCTGATTACCTTCCTGCTTCCTACCCGCTTTTCACCAAAAAGCCAGTTTCTCTCTGTGCCACTCCCTAACCCCTACTGGTTTGACCTATTCTCCCAGAGTGACACATAGACCTGCCTCGTTCCCCTTCTGTAGCAGAGTCTCCCCCACAGCTCCCCAAAGGCTTGGTTTAGAGAGGCTCCTGAAGCATCTCCTGAGCTGGTGCTGTCTCTACCCACCTATCCAGATGGATAGAGACACGAGCTAGGAGCCTCGTCTCCCCATCAGCTCCCCTGTTCGTACTGACCCTGCACATCCCAGCCAGTCCTCTGGGTCAGCACTGCAGAATAACTGCAGACTGCCCTCCTTGTACAGACACATTCTTAAACACCCACACAACCAGAAATGTGGGAAGAAATAAGATGCCTTGTATAGAGTTCACTGTTTAATGTTAAGCAAAATAGATTTCTTCCTATTGTTGTGGATGGAGGGGAAAGGTAGAAACTGAGGGAAGCAGCCAGGTGTGGTGGCTCACGCCGGTAATCTTTGCACTTTGGGAGGCTGATGCAGACAGATCACCTGAGGTCAGAAGTTCGAGACCATCCTGGCCAACGTGGCGAAACCCTGTCTCTAATAGAAATACAAAAATTAGCTGGGTGTGGTGGCACATGCCTATAATCCCAACTACGTTGGAGGCTAAGGAACAAGAATCGCTTGAACCCGGGAGGTTGCGGTTGCAGTGAGCCGAGATCATGCCACTGCACTCTAACCTGGACGACAGAGCGAGACTCTGTCTCAAAAAAAAAAAAAAAAGCGGCGGGAGGGGAAGAAACAGAGAAGCAGCAGCCCTCTGGAAGATTATAAAGTAGTCCTAAGTAGTTTTGTGGAATATGTTAGCCCTGAGGAAAGAAAAAGAGAACAGAGGAGTCTGTCATGCATGCTAATCTGGTGTGAGCTTCAGGTTACCTTGTAACAAACAAGGCAGTAGTGTTAAAATTGTCAGTGAAATGATAGTGTAAAATAACATAAAAAGCAAATTTATAAGGTTTTACACTTTTTTCTTTTAAATTTCCCTCCAGATTATTGTAGATGATGATGACAGTAAGATATGGTCGCTCTATGACGCAGGCCCCCGAAGTATCAGGTGTCCTCTCATATTCCTGCCCCCTGTCAGTGGAACTGCAGATGTCTTTTTCCGGCAGATTTTGGCTCTGACTGGATGGGGTTACCGGGTTATTGCTGTAAGTATTACTGATTCAGTATTAAAATTCAGACCGATGTTTTGTGGTTTTTGTTTGTTTGTTTGTTTTTTGTGCTTCTGTCTCTGGTCAGCTATAGTAATGGGCACCGTTAGTTAGTTTGTTTGTTTGTTATTTGTTTGTTGAGACGGAGTCTCACTCTGTTGCCTAGGGCTGGAGTGCAGTGGCACGATCTCAGCTTACTGCAACCTCCGTCTCCCAGGTTCAAGAGATTCTCCTGCCTCAGCCTCCCGAGTAGCTGGGATTACAGGTGCCCGCCACTATGCCCAGATAATTTTTTGTATTTTTAGTAGAGACGGGGTTTCGCCATGTTGGCCAGGCTGGTCTCGAACTCCTTACCTCATGATTCACCTGCCTCAGCCTCACAAAGTGCTGAGATTACAGCCATGAGCCACCGCGCCCAGCCGGGCAGTTTTTTTTAATTGAGGAAAGATATTGTTTGCCTATTTTAATATGTGAGATGAAGCCTTTTGAAGGAGGCTGGTGTGAGTCCACAGTCACACAGAGATTCAGAGGGAACAAACCTCTGTTGGCAGCCTCTCCATGCCCAGCGTTTACGTGCATTCTCTCCTGACGCCCTTCTCTCAACTCGGAGTGGTTGGAAGTGTTGTCCTTGTTTACAGATGAAGAAACTGAGGTCTAGCTCACACAGCCAGTAAGTGGTGGAGGGAGGAACTGAGCTCCGTCTCCTGGCTCTGTTTCTGCTCCTCGTTTTACCACAGCACTGCTTCCAGGGTTGCTGAGCATGGAATATTAGACAACAAAGGGATTAGCTAACACACAAGTGACTGAAAAGCTGGCTTTTCATGTAAATCTTTGATATTTGAGGTGAGATTCATTAATTAGCTCATATGTTAGCATTTGGTTAGGAAGTTTTTTGTTCCTGATTATTACTTTATAGCCGAGTTTGGTCTAAATCCAGTTTCCCACTGATCATTCTTGAGTCTTCTCTGGGAGAAAAGTGTATGGGAAAGGCACTCTTCCTGGTGACTGATTTTTTTTTTTTTTTTTTTTTTTTTTCGCATGCTTCCACTGTAAGGACACAGGTTGGTCAGGACGTTGGTCTTCTAATTTCCCAGGAAGGAGAGAGCCTCTTTAGCTGGCAGTCACCTGCAGTATTCACTTGTAAGTGGTACTCCCAGTGGGAGTGCTGCTGTCAGTGTATGTTTTATTTACTGTTGAAGGGGATGAAAAAGCATGTCACATGTCTTCTCTTGGAAGGTAACTGAAAATTCTACTGAGGTTACCACCAACTGAGGCCACACAAAAGAAATCAGTTCCTCTTCCTCCTGAGAGCCTGTCTCTTACTTGAGAAAACAGTTATCATCACCACCACCTGCTGCTTTTCTCCTGGGTCTTTTCTTCTCTGGCTTAATTTCTCCAGCTTCTTTAACCATTCCTCACATGACATGTTTGAGCCTCTGCAACATAATCCTCCTTTGTTCAGATTTTCAGTCATTCCTCTTCACAAACAGCATTCTAGAACAGGGCAGGAACTGCCCTCATCCCAGCCTTCTGCAGCCTGAGACATGACACTACCATTTTTGGTGGCCCCTGTTGATCAGCCAGGGAGGGGGAGCCAAGCAGCCCGCAGGTGCCCGTCCCACTTGGGAGCGCTGTCCAGCAGCGTTTCTCGCTCCACAGTGGCAGGTCATGAGAGCCTTGGCTTCTGGCTGGATGTTTCTTCTTTACTCTCAAGGTTCTCGATGTGGGCTTTCCCTGTTTCATTAGGAGGATAGTTAATCAAGAAAAGGTCAACAGCATCTTGATCAGAATGTTCAGCTCCATGAGGCTGTGAAACTTATTTGATATTTGTTAGTATCTAGCAGTTACAATGCACAGATCTTTTTAAATTTTTTTTTTGTTGTAATTGTAGATTCACATGCAGTGTAAAAAATAGTTCAGAGAAATATCCTTTTTACACATTTCCCCAGTTTCCGCCAAACCTTTGCAAAACTGTAGTACAATATCACAACCAGGATATTGATGTTACTACAATCTACCAATCTCATTCAGGTTTCTCCAGTTCTGCTTGAACACATTTGTTTGTGTGTATTAAGTTGTGTATAATTTTGTCACCTATGTGGCCATGGATATTTATAAATTAAAGACTCCATGAAAATATCATCCCCTTTCTTTTAGGCTATCATCTGACTCAAATTCTCAAACTTTCTGCTAGGGAGAATCGGTTCCCCATTCTTTCTGGGAATGGTGGAAGTTTTACCCACAAATAGAATTTTAATAGTAAAAGTCATACATCAAATCTAAAATGATCCCATAATTCATTTGACAGTATCCATTCCAGTGATTCATCAATAACAAAATGAACCTAAGTGCTTAAACAATAAATGTGTTAGACGAGGTTTTTTGAGGTGTTTTTTTTTGTTTGTTTTTGTTTTTGTTTTTTGGAGACGGAGTCTCGCTCTGTCGCTCCAGCTAGAGTGCAGTAGTATGATCTTGGCTCATTCAACCTCCACCTCTCAGGCTCAAGCAATTCTCATGCCTCAACTTCCCCAGTAGCTGGGATTACAGCTGCCTGCCACCATGCCTGGATAATTTTTGTATTTTTTTAGTAGAGGTGGGGTTTCACCATGTTGCCCAGGCTAGTCTCGAACTCCTGACCTCAAGTGATTCCCCCGCCTCGGCCTCCCAAAGCGGTGGGATTACAAGTGTGAGCCACTGCGCCCAGCCAGTGAGTTTTATATGTACATAAAAAAGGAATTCTTGGCCAGGTGCAGTGGCTCACGCCTATAATCCTAGCACTTCGGGAGGCCGAGGTGGGTGGATCACGAGGTCAGGAGATCGAGACCATCCTGGCTAACACAGTGAAACCCCGTCTCTACTAAAAATACAAAAAAAAAAAGAAAATTAATCGGGCGTGGTGGCACGCCCCTGTAGTCCCAGCTACTTTAGAGACTGAGGCAGGAGAATCGCTTGAACCCAGGAGGCGGAGGTTGCAGTGAGCTGAGATTGCGCCACTGCACTCCAGCATGGGTGACAGAGTGAGACTCCATCTCAAACAACAAAAAAAGGAATTCTTAGGGGACAAACTTGAGTCCCTTAGAAATGAGTTTGTGACTTGTACAATTTTTTTTCCTCATCATTGCCAGCATTAATAGACAGGCTACATATAGTCAAGTACCATACTTCTTTTTCACAAACAGAAGTACAGTAGCCTGGCATGGTACTTCTGTTGGCTCACACCCATAATCCCAGCACTTTGGGAAGCTGAGGCGGTCAAATCGCTTGAGGCAGGCAAATCGCTTGAGCCCAGGAGTTCAAGACCAGCCTGGGCAACATGGCAAAACTCCATTTCTACAAAAAATATATATATATAAATCAGCCAGGCATGGTGGTGCATGCCTGTGATTCCAGCTACTGGGGGGCTGAGTTGGGAGCATCGCTTGCGCCCAGGAGGTTGTGGCTGCAGTGAGCTACAGTTGTGCCAGTGCACTCCAGCCTGGGTGAGAGAGAGAGAGACCCTATCTCAAAAACAAGCTGGGTGTGGTGGCTCGTGCCTGTAATTCCAACACTTTGGGAGGCCAAGGCAGGTGGATCACTTGAGGTCAGGAGTTTGAGACTAGCCTGGCCAACATGGCAAAACTGTGTCTGTACTAAAAATACAAAAATCAGCTGGGTATGGTGGTGGACATCTGTAATCTCAGCTACTCAGGAGGCTGAGGTAGGAGAATCGCTCAAACCCGGGAGGCAGAGGTGGCATGAGTCGAGATCGCGCCACTGCCCTCCAGCCTGAGCAACAGAGGAGGCTGTCTCAAGAAACAAACACCCCAAAGTACAATAAATGAAATAGAGTAACTAAGTCATTTAAAAGAAGAGGAACAACTTTACTGAATACCCCCTTAAAGAAATGCTACCAAAAAGAGAGGGAGCTCTCCTTAGAACAAATTTTGTTTCCATCTCTCCTGAGCCATAATTCTGAATGAAATTTGATTTAAGAGAAAACCGTATTTCTTTACTGGGATGGGTTCTGGTATATTCATCCTTGAACCCCAGACTTTTTCAGCTGTTTAGAAAGGAAATTGATGGGAATTGAAATTGTTACTCACGTAATATCATTAGAACGTGCTTACTTTTTATACTCTTTTAATTTGGTCTGTTAGATAAAATGTGAATTATGAAGTTTCGTAAAAAGTGAGAGCTTATTTTTACATATTTTGAATAAGGAGCAGCGCTTGAGCAAATGAGAAATGCCACTGTTTGATTCCTAAGTTTTTCAAATACATGAGTTGCATTTTTACTTTTATGATTTTTAAAATAAAATTATTGTTATTATTTCAGTTGCAGTATCCAGTTTATTGGGACCATCTTGAGTTCTGTGATGGATTCAGAAAACTTTTAGACCATTTACAATTGGATAAAGTGAGTACCCTGAAACTAATTACATACATACAATTTTTTTTTATTTTTTGAGATGAAGTCTCACTCTGTCACCCAGGCTGGAGGGCAGTGGCATGATCTCAGCTCACTGCAACCTCCGCCTCCCGGGTTCAAGTGATTCTCCTGCCTCAACCTCCAAAGTAGCTGGGATTACAGGCATGTGCCACCATGCCTGACTAATTTTTGTATTTTTAGTAAAGATGGGATTTCGCCATGTTGGCCAGACTACTCTCAAACTGCTGACCGCAAGTGATCCGCCCACTCCAGCCTCCCGAAGTGCTGGGATTACAGGCATGAGCCACTGCGCCCAGCCCTCTTTGATTTTTTAATAGCTTTATTGCAACATAATTCATATACCATATATTTACCCTTTTAAGTATACAGTTCCATGTTTTTAACTATCCTCATGATCCACCTGCCTCGGCCTCCCATAGTGCTGGGATTACAGGCATGAGCCACTGCGCCTGGCCTGGTTTTGTTTTCTAATGCAATCTGTGAATGATATTTTTTTAAATTATATAACTTGGATGCAGAGTTGTATTATCCTGATGGACTGTGTAAATTGCATTTAAATACAATATTTTCTAAATTTCTAGCTGCTGTAAATATTTTAGTCTATTGGCTAGTGATAACATATTCTGTGGTTAGTGATAATTGAAGCAACTTTTTAATACTCATGTTTAAGATTGATCAGTATTTTAGGACCTGCCTCATATTTGTTTATAATTAGGTTCATCTTTTTGGCGCTTCTTTGGGAGGCTTTTTGGCCCAGAAATTTGCTGAATACACTCACAAATCTCCTAGAGTCCATTCCCTAATCCTCTGCAATTCCTTCAGTGACACCTCTATCTTCAACCAAACTTGGACTGCAAACAGGTAAGAACAAAATTATTATTTCTGTTCAGTGAAATTTTGAAAATGTTGGCTTTTGCGTGTTTGGTATATTAGGAAGGGAAGGCTTATATCTACTTCTATATTCTGCAGCAACTTCCTTGGCTTTTTTTTTTTTTGATACAGAATCTTACTCTGTCACCCAGCCTGAAGTGCAGTGGTGCAACCACAGCTCACTGCAGCCTTTATTTCCCAGGCTTAAGCGATCCTCCTACCTCAGCCTCACAAATAGCTGAAACTACAGGCAGGCATGCGTGGCGCCACACCTGGTTAATTTCTGTATTTTTTTGTAGAGATGGGATTTTGCCATGTTGCCCCATGCTGGTCTCTTAACTCCAAAGCTCAAGCAATCTGCCCACCTTGGCCTCCCAAAGTTCTGGGATTACAGGCATGAGTCACTGTGCCCGGCTGTTTCTTGACTTTTAAAATTAGAAACAATTACCTTTACAAAAGGAAAGAATTGCATGAACTCTAAATTCAGCTTTATTACCCTAAATTTTTAAATTTCGTTTAATGTTCATTAATACACTTTCGCTGTTTCTATTCAGTATTTCTGTATAACTAATACCATGTTCTGTTTATCCCACTTACTATTTTGTGTAAACAGTTCCATGTATTGACTGACATAGTTTTATTAGGCATTTGACTTTTCCCAATTCTTCATCACATTCTACAGTAAATCTTTGTACAAATTACCGGGGTTTTTTCCCTTACCGATTTTTTTCCTTGAGATATGTTCTCCAAATGGAAAGACTAGAGCATTTGGTCTGTCAACAGACGTTCTGCACATCATGACCCTTGATATTAGTCTGTTCTTCCAAAAGATAGAAATGGTGGAAATGAGGCCGGGTGCAGTGGCTCACACCTGTAATCCCAGCACTTTGGGAGGCTGAGGTGGCTGGATCACCTGAGACTGGGAGTTTGAGACCAGCCTGACCAACATGGAGAAACTCCATCTCTACTAAAAATACAAAATTAGCTGGGCATGGTGGTGCATGCCTGTAATCCTAGCTACTCGGGAGGCTGAGGCAGGAGAATCACTTGAACCCAGGAGGCAGAGGTTGCTGTGAGCCGAGATCACGCCATTGCACTCCAGCCTAGGCAACAGGAGCAAAACTCCATCTCAAAAAAAAAAAAAAAAAAACCAAAAAAAGAAATGGTGGAAATGCTTCAGGGGCAGCCAGTGGGGTACTTGTTTCCTAGGAGCCATCCTTTCATTGATTTTATCATTTTAAGTAATTGATAGGTATCTATGATGCTATACAGCTGGCCACTGGACTTTTTTTTAAAGGCTAGAGCCTTGCCTTGGTAGCAATGAAAGAAGTATCTCTACAAATAAGAATAATATTTGTATCTCTACAAATAATAATAATAATAAATTAGCCAGATACCATGGTACACAGCTGCAGTCCTAGCTACTCAGGAGGCTGAGTCAGGAGGATCGCTTGAGCCCAAGAGTTCAAGGCTGCAGTGAGCCACAATCATGCGTCTGTACTCCAGGCTGGGTGACAGAGCAAGCCCTATTTCAAAAAAAAAGCCCAGTGACTAAACATATCTGTATGATCAGTGTTTTCTTTTTTTTTTTTTTGAGACGGAGTCTCACTCTTGCCCGGGCTGGAGTTCAGTGACCGGATGGATCTCAGCTCACTGCAAGCTCCGCTTCCCGGGTTCACACCATTCTCCTGCCTCAGCCTCCCATGTAGCTGGGACTACAGGCGCCCGCCACCTCGCCCAGCTAGTTTTTTGTATTTTTTAGTAGAGACGGAATTTCACCGTGTTAGCCAGAATGGTCTTGATCTCCTGACCTCGTGATCCGCCCATCTCAGCCTCCCAAAGTGCTGGGATTACAGGCTTGAGCCACCGCGCCCGGCAGTGTTTTCAAATAATGTATAGGGAAGTATTGTTTTCACATCTACTTAAGATTGCACTCTGATATATTTTAGTTTTTCTGATGTTACCTTAGTAGTTACTCAGCGTTCATGCAACAATTTCTTGTATACATTAGCTACTTTACAAATCCTTCCCATCCAGATAATGCACTAAATAATGCTCATTATTTTTGGTGATTTTTATTGCTGTTCTAATTGTCAGACTGCCAAGACAACCCCCATTCAGTTTGTGCTGTGGCACATGAGCTGCTTTTTGTCAAGTATCTGAGTGCTTACTGTGTGCCACACGCTGAGGATACAGGAGTGCGCAAAACCAACAGGGTCTACCCCTTACAGAGCGTACTTAGACCTCATCCCTTCAAAAGATAAGAAAGTGATGGGGCTGGGAGAGAACTTAGAAAGTTAACTGGAAGGTGACTCAGTGTTCCTTTTGAGGGAAGCTCAACTTCCAGCAAGGCTGTCCCAATGATAATAAGCATCAGAAGGTAGTTTGCACCTCATCTAAGTAATTTTCATCATAGGTTTAGAGAAATTAGTGTTTACCCTCCAAGATGGCTCTTAACAGTTGAATTTAATGGAATAAATATAAACTAAAGATCATATATAGAAATCCATAAAGATCTGACCAGTCACAGTGGCTCACACCTGTAATCCCAGCACTTTGGGAGGCAGAGGTAAGAGCATTTACTGAGTCCAGGAGTTCTAGACCAGCCTGGGCAACATAGCAAGACCCTGCCTCTACAGAAAAAAAAAAAAAAAACATTTTTTTTGAGATGAGAGTCTCACTCTGTTGCCCAGGCTGGAGTGCAGTGGCACAATCTGACTGCAACCTCCACCCCCTAGGTTCAAGTGATTCTCCTGCCTCAGCCTCCTGAGTAGCTGGGATTACAGACGCCTATCTAAATTAGCCCCTGGCTAATTTTTGTAGTTTTAGTAAGAGACGGGGTTTCACCATGTTGGCCAGGCTGGTTTTGAACTCCTGACCTTGTGATCCACCCACCTTGGCCCCAAAGTGCTGGATTACAGGCGTGAGCCACTGCACCTGGCTCAGTAAATTTTTTTTTTTTTGGAGAGGGAGTCTGGCTCTGTCACCCAGGCTGGAGTGTAATGGCACGATCTCCGCTCACTGCAAGCTCCGTCTCCCAGGCTCACGCCATTCTCCTGCCTCAGCCTCCCGAGTAGCTGGGACTACAGGCGCCTGCCACCATGCGCGACTAATTTTTGGTATTTTTAGTGGAGACAGGGTTTCACTGTGTTAGCCAGGATGGCCTCCCAAAGTGCTAGGATTACAGGCGTGAGCCATGCCTGGCCCCGGCTCAGTAAAATTTTTAAAAATTAGCCAGGCCTAGTAGTGCGAGCCTGTAGTCCCAGCTATTCGGGAGGCCAAGGTAGAAGGATCACTTAACAGGAGTTTGAGGCTACAGTGAGCTATGATCACAATACTGCACTTCAGCCTGGGCAACACAGTGAGACCCCGTCTCTAAAAATTTTTTTTTTAATTGTTTAAATTAAAAAATAAAAAGAGGCCAGGAGTGGCTCACACCTGTGTTCCCAGCACTGTGGGAGGCTGAGGTGGGTGGATCACTTGAGGCCAGGAGTTTGCCACTATCCTGGCCAACATTGCAAAAGCTCATCTTTACTAAAAATACAAAAGTTAGCCGGGTGTGGTGGCATGCACCTGTAGTCCCAGCTACTTGAGAGACTGGGACATGAGAATTGCTTGAGCCTGGGAGCCAGAGGTTGCAGCCAGCTGAGATCACACCACTGCACTTCCAGCATGGGCAACTGACTGAGACTCTGTCTCAAAAAATAATAACAGTAGTAAATTGAAAAAATAAATCTATAAATATCAATTTGTCTTGAATTAGCCAAGTTGAATCTAATAGTAGCAAATTTGGGGAGTTGCAATAACTTTCAAATTGGGATTTTGAAATCTATTTTGAAATATCAATCAGTAAAAAGATAATATCAAAGGAAAGAATATTTCTCTTAATGCTCAGTTTTCCAAAGGAAATAGTTTAATCCTTGGAAATAGGGCCAATTAGAAAAAAAAAAAAAATCTTGGACTTATCAGAATGTCTATCTCAGTAAAGGTATTTTGAAATATCACTTATAATTATCCTAAATCCTCAAATTAAAGTTTAATTATATGAAGCCATAAGTGTTTGGAAACTTGGGAAAGTGTGTATAAAAACCAAATGCTGAGCTCTTTGGAGGAGGGGATGAAGACTTTTTATTTCTAGATCCGAAGCTAATACAAAGCTTTAATGTTCAATGAATATTTGCCACGTGTAGTCTCGGAAGTTTAAATTATAAAGTCTTTGTGTTTTACAGCTTTTGGCTGATGCCTGCATTTATGCTCAAAAAAATAGTTCTTGGAAATTTTTCATCTGGCCCGGTGGACCCTATGATGGCTGATGCCATTGATTTCATGGTAGACAGGGTAAGGGTCATGACATTGGGGTGGGGACACATTGTATTGGGAATTTTCACATCTACTTGGTTCCAGAAGATAGATCTGTCTCACAAGTATGTGTTAGAGGTATTTGCTAAACAGATTAATACATCTGAGCAGATATTATTGCTGGTAAGGGCTTGTCTACATTAGTGCTTCCCACCAGCTGTTTGTCAAAATCACTTAGGGGAGCTTTCATAAATATAGATTGTAAGGCCTCACAGCAGACCATCCATCTGGAATCCCTGGGCATGGGATCTGTGAATCTATTTTTACTTCAGTCTTTTCCTTTACTCACCAGGTAAATCTGATGAACCAGGTCTGTTGGCTTGCATTTAGGAACTCTTGGGCTAGATGATTTCTCAAGTCTCTTCTAGCTCTAAGATCCCTTAAAGGTTTATCTTAAAAAAAAATACCAAAAAAAACCATGTATCTGTCACCTTTGAGCAGTAGGAATTGGCTTGCTGCCCATGGGCACCTGGCTGGAGTAGGCAGTGTAGGCTGAGAGCTATAGAAGGCCAGGTTTCATTGGTTTGTATCCAGGTTTCCAGAATAGAAAAATGCCACCACCTCCTGAGAAGCCCAGTTCATGGTCTCTCACCTACGTTGTGGTTCCTCACTGGTGACTTTTCTGGCCCCACCACAGATGATACCACCTTTATAAGCACAAATGTTGTCTGTGAATTTAATGTAAATGTGAAAAATAAAATTATTTCAAAAACTTTACCTGTGTTTCTTCCTGCAGCTGGAAAGTTTGGGTCAGAGTGAACTGGCTTCAAGACTTACCTTGAATTGTCAAAATTCTTATGTGGAACCTCATAAAATTCGGGACATCCCTGTAACCATTATGGATGTAAGCTTCCTTTTAAGTAAAATAGCTGCTTTGCTTTTTAAAATGTGTATGTCAAGATCTCCTAAAAAACTATTTGATAACTTTCAGTGTGCCTCTTCAAATGCTGCCTTGGCTTTTGTTTTTACCCTCCAGCTTTCTCAATTCCAAAATAATCTGTTTATTGCTTATCTTGGATTTCTTTCTGGCAGGAATAACACCATTGAAATCAAAATAGGCTGAACACAGAGGCTTATGCCTGTAATCCCAGCGCTTTGGGAGGCTGAGGCAGGAGGATTGCTTGAGTCCAAGAGTTCAGGACCAGCCTGGGCAACATAGCAAGACCCTGTCTTCTATTTATTAGAAAAGATAAAAATAAAAATGAATCAAAATAAATTTAAACAAGGGAGTCTACCCATTTGACGTATTTTTGCTGTTCTCATCAATAGATACTGCACCTTAGCCATTACATATATGGGCAGCAAAGAGAAGGTGCTTCACAAGAGTGGAGAATCAAGAATTCCATAGTCTAATTACCACAAAAGCTTGCTTATTTTTTCATTGTGGTAAAATACAGGTTAAAAATATGCCATTTTAACCATTTTTAAGTGCATGGTTGAGTGGCATTAAGTGTATTCACAGTTCTGCAACCATCACCATTTTCACAACATTTTCATCATTCCAAGAAATTCCATACCCATTAAACAATAACTCCCGTGCCCTTTTTTCCCCCGGCCTCTGATAAGCAACAGTCTATTTTCTGTCTGTAAAAATTTGCCTATTCTAGGAACCTCATATAAGTGGAATCCTACATTTATCCTTTTGTGCGGCTATTTCACTTAGCATAATGTTTCACAAGACTTATCTTGAAATGTTATACATGTGTCAGAATGTCATTTCTTTCTTTCTTTTTTTTTTTTTGAAACCGACTCACTCTGTTCCTCAGGCTGGAGTACAGTGGCACAATCTCAGCTCACTGCAACCTCTGCCTCCCAGGCCCAAACAATCCTCCCTCCTCAGCCTCCTGAGCAGCTTGGACCACAGGTGCACACCCACTACGTCTGGCTAATTTTTTGTAGAGATGGGGTTTCACCATGTTGCCCATGCTGGACTCAAACTCTGAGACTCAAACTATCTGCCTGCCTGGGCCTCCCAGAGTGCTATTACAGGCGTGAGCCACCACGCCCAGCCTGTCATTTCTTTTTAAAGCTGAATAATATCCACCAATAAAACCAATGTTGGTTTATACCACGTTTTGTTTATCCATTCATCCGTCAGTGGACACTTGGGTTGTGATCAGCTTTTGGCAATTGTGAATAATGCTTCTATGAACATTGGTATAAAAGTGTATGTTTGGGTCAGGCGCGGTGGCTCAAGCCTGTAATCCCAGCACTTTGGGAGGCTGAGACGGACGGATCACGAGGTCAGGAGATCAAGACCATCCTGGCTAACACGGTGAAACCTCGTTTCTACTAAAAAGTACAAAAAAACTAGCCGGGCGAGGTGGCGGGCGTCTGTAGTCCCAGCTACTCCGGGAGGCTGAGACAGGAAAATGGCGTGAACCTGGGAGGCGGAGCTTGCAGTGAGCCGAGATCGCGCCACTGCACTCCAGCCTGGGCGACAGAGCGAGACTCCGTCTCAAAAAAAAAAAAAAAAAAAAAAAGTATATGTTTGGGCAGGGCACAGTGGCTCATGCCTTTGGCTGTAATCCCAGCACTGTGGGAGGCTGACTCAGGAGGATTGCTTGAGCCCAGGAATTTGAGACCCGTCTGGGCAATATAGGAGACCCTGTCTCTACTACTAATAAAAAAAATTAGCCGGACATGGTGCCACATCCCTGTGATCCCAGCTACTTGGGAGCTGAGGTGGGAGGCTCACCTGAGCCTGGAGTGAGCCATGATCATGCCACTGCGCTCTAGCCTGGACAACAGAGTGAAACCCTGTCAAAAAATGTATATATATTTGAGTTCCTGCTTTTAATTCTTTTTTATTTATTTTAAAATTATTTTTTAAAAATAATTTTTTGTTTTTTATTTTTGTAGGTACATAGTAGATGTATCCTACTTTTAATTCTTTTGGACATATTGTTTGAAGTAGAATTGCACTTTTTGAAGAACCGCCATACTGTCTTCCACAGTGGCTGTACCATTTCATGTTCCCACCAACAATGCACAAAGGTGCCAGTTTCTCTATATCCTGGACATTTATTTCTGGTTTTTTGGTTGGTACTCATCCTAATGGATGTGAATTGGTATCTCACTGTGGTTTCAACTTACTTAAAAAAAAAATTATGATTATTTTGCCTTATAAATGGATTTGTTCCTAAATTCAAATAATATGGTTTTTGTTTTTTTTGTTTTTGAGATGAAGTCTCGCTCAGTTGCCCAGGCTGGAGTGCAATGGCGCAATCTCAGCTCACTGCAAGCTCCGCCTCCCGGGTTCATGCCATTCTCCTGCTTCAGCCTCCCAAGTAGCTGGGACTACAGGCGCCCGCCACCACGTCCAGCTAATTTTTTGTATTTTTAGTAGAGACGGGGTTTCACCATGTTAGCCAGGATAGTCTCGATCTCCTGACCTCATGATCTGCCCACCTCAGCCTCCCAAAGTGCTGGGATTACAGGCATGAGCCACTGCACCCAGCCAAATACGGTATTTTTAATAATGGGTTTTTGTCGGGAAATTATCCATTATGAGCGTGTAAACAACTTCTTATCCTCTGCCATAATCGCTGCATTCTAACGTTTACCATAACATAGAACAAGCTTTTCAATGGTCCTCACAGGACATTTGCTCTGCCTGCTCTTCTTTCAAAGCTGTGCTCACTCCCTGGGTTCATGGTCACTGAAAACAGCCTATAAGTTTTAGTTGGAGATGCACTTAAACATACAGATTTAGTATGGTATATTTAGTATACAATATTTTTTGCTTCTTTTACTTTTTGAAAATTTTGTTGCATGTAAAAACATAAATGTGTATGGGTATTGAAAGATGTCTAGAATCATATGCTGCAAACTGGCTTCCCCGAGAAACAGTAGCTTGTACTCTTTACATTTTTTTGGAATTTTTTTCACTGAGCCTAAATGACTTAGGTTATTGCTTTAAGTTAATAATAAAAATAAAAAGTTCTTTGGGGGCCTTATGATGTTTTTGAAATTTATTGGCATTTGCAATGATTGTTCTCTATTGTTCTGTTAATCTACTTAGCTATATTTGAGGAAAAAGGAAATTCATGGTAGAATTTCCCCCCACCCCAGCCGAGCCCGGTGACTCACACTTGTAATCCCAGCACTTTGGGAGGCTGAGGCGGGCGATCACCTGAGGTCAGGAGTTCGAGACCAGCCTGGCCAACATGGTGAAACCCCGTCTCTACTAAAAATACAAAAATTAGCCAGGTATGGTGGTGCATGCCTGTAATCTCAGCTACTCAGGTGGCTGAGGCAGGAAAATCGCTTGAACCCAGGAGGTGGAGGTTACAGTGAGTCAAGATGGTATCACTGTACTCCAGCCTGGGCAACAGAGCAAGACTCCATCTCAAAAAAAAAAAAAAGAACTTTCCCCCACCAAAAGAATGCAGGAGATGCTCTGCAGCCAAATCTGTAGCTGTTGTCTTAGGTTGGACTTAGAAGTCACCAGGGATCAGCAGTGGAGGTAGTTCAGGCTGCTAGGGGTTCAGAATTCTCTCTTCATATGAAAGGAATACTTAGGGTAGCATTTCCATAATGTGAAAAGAACATATTAAACCACCAGTTGATTACAGCTTTGTGTATGTGTGTGTGTGTTTTACCTTTCCTATGGTGCTGAAGCTTTGTGTTTTTTTAAAGGTGTTTGATCAGAGTGCACTTTCAACTGAAGCTAAAGAAGAAATGTACAAGCTGTATCCTAATGCCCGAAGAGCTCACCTGAAAACAGGAGGCAATTTCCCATACCTGTGCAGAAGTGCAGAGGTGAATCTTTATGTACAGGTAAGGCCTAGCTTGAAACCCAGAGCACTCTGAGCCCAACATACGTTTGCAACATAAAGTCTTTTTTTTAATGGACTAGTAAGGGAATCAGGGAACTACAGAATTCCTTGTAGGAATGAGGCATTGACTTGATAAAAGTGGTTTACATTTATAATTTGTAGGAGAATGTGAACAGGTGTATTAGCGATCCCTTTTCTAAGGACAGCAGGCCTGCATTCACACACTGAGGTTACCATTGGTATGATGTGACCTTGCCCTCTGGACATAGTGAATTCCGTCAGAGCAAGACACCCGACCTAAATGGGGTCAATCTGAGTCCTGTGAAGTGACTTCTTGATCTAATTTTAATGCACTAAAAGAAAACCCTGCCAAGCGCAGTGGCTCATGCCTGTAATCTCAGCACTTTGGGAGGCTGAGGTGGGCAGATCACAAGGTCAGGAGTTCAAGACCAGACTGGCTAATATAGCGAAACCCTGTCTCTACTAAAAATACAAAAAAATTAGCTGGACATGGTGGCGTGCACCTGTAGTCCCAGCTACTCAGGAGGCTGAGGCAGAAGAATCTCTTGAACCCTGGAGGCAGAGGTTATAGTGAGCCGCGATGACGCCACTGCACTCCAGCCCGAGCGACAGAGCAAGACTCCATCTCAAAAAAAAAAAAAAAAAAAA
>NC_045439.1:137990230-138035319 GCF_002776525.5 Piliocolobus tephrosceles | reverse complement strand
TAAAAAAAAAAAAAAAAAAAAAAAGAAAAGAAAGCCCTAACAAACACCATCCCTTCATACTCTAACTAAATGGATAATAGAATAGCAGTGAAGGGTGAGTGCCCTGGCAATTTGGCAAGAAGAATCAAGAGTCTTAAAAAACCAGTCATATTCCTTGATCCTGTCATGCCCTTATAGAAGACAAGGTCCTAAAGACAGGATCCTAAACAGGAAAACTTGATGCCCGGAGATACTCATCATGGCAGCACTAGTCACAGTAGCAGAAGATTGGAAGGACCTAAGTCAGCAGAAGAAGGGAAGGGTAAACATCTCATGAGCATGCACCGTCTAAGATGTCTCAGGAGACTCTGCAGGGACTCAGGGAGACTGCTCAGGGAGCGAGGAACAAAGATCCCAAATGTGGTTTCAAAAAATTCTTTGACTTTTCTCTATTTAGTATGTATTAGTCTGTAAATTTTAGAAGTATAAGACATTTGTCTACTATGGTGATGTTTTCCTACCAAACATTTTATAGAGGGCAGTATACATTTTACTCTGTAATGCAGCCATTTAAAATAATGATTCTGGCAGGGTACGGTGGCTCACACCTGTAATCCCATCTCTTTGGGAGGCCGAGACAGATGGATCACCTGAGGTCAGGGGTTCGAAACCAGCCTGGCCAACATGGTGAAACCCTGTCTCTACTAAAAATACAAAAATTAGCTGTGGGTGGTGGCACATGCCTGTAGTCCCAGCTGCTCAGGAGGCTGAGGCAGGAGAATTGAGTGAACCCGGGTGGCAGAGGTTGGAGTGAGCAAGATAGCACCACTGCACTCCAGCCTGGGCAACAAGAGTGACACTCCAGCTCAAAAAATAAACTAAAATAAAATCATGATTCTGCATTTCAACAGATACATTTGCTACAATTCCATGGAACCAAATACGCGGCCATTGACCCATCAATGGTCAGTGCCGAGGAGCTCGAGGTACAGAAAGGCAGCCTCGGCATCAGCCAGGAGGAGCAGTAGTGTGTGTCTCGCTGTCAATGATGGGTTGACCCGGTGTGTTCTCGTGTAGTCAGTGGCATCAGCGCCCGCCAGCCGGCCTTTTCCTTCAGGTTCGTCAGGCTCACCGGTTCTCACTGTGTCTGGGAAGTAGGACTGATGGTCATCTTCATGACAGGCAGCAGCTCCACTAAGCCTGAGCAACTGTTCCCTCTTCGGTTTTCTTAGCTTTTGAATTTGAAGAAGTACTTTCGAAGACTCCCATTTTAAGAACCGTGCAAATTTTGCTACCAAAAGTCTTCACCACTGTGTTCTTAAGTGAATGTTAATTTCTGAGGTTTGGGACTTTGTGGTGTTTTTTCCTTCTTTTCTTTTCCATTCTTCTTTCTTTCTTTTTATGTTGTTTGCTGTAAATGCTGCACATCCAGATTGCATATCAGGACATTGGTTATTTTATGCTTTCTTGGATATAACCATGATCAGAGTGCCATGGCCACTACCCCACTGTTTGCTCTCCTGCAAATCAACTGCTTTTAATTTACACTTAAGCAAATTGTTTTGAGTGTTAGCTACTGCCTTTCTAGATATTACAGTCATTTGGAATAAAAATTCAGTTTCACTGAGTCGCTGTTGTGATTATTGTTGCCGCCCAACTGGGCTACACAGGCCTAGGACTTTCTGAGAAGTAGGTCATGGTTGCCAATTCTGTGTGACTTTGGGTAAGTTACTTAATCTCCCAGAAGTACAGTTTGCACATCATAAAATAACCCTAAGCTATCGTTTATTGATCTGCTGCTGTGTGCCAGGTACTTTTCTTATCTTCATTCTTTCCCCTGAGTGGAAATGTTTAAACCCACATAAAGTAGAGAAAATGGCATAATAAATGATGTCCCCATCACCCAGCTTCAAAAATTATCAACTCTCAGTCTTGCTCATCTCTTTTTTTTTTTGAGACAGAGTTTCGCTCTTGTTGCCTAGGCTGGAGTGCAATGGCATGATCTCAGCTCACTGCAACCTCTGCCTCCTGAGTTCAAGCAATTCTCCTGCCTCAGCCTCCCGAGTAGCTGGGATTACAGGCATGCACCACCACCCCAGCTAATTTTGTATTTTCAGTAGAGTTGGGGTTTCTCCATGTTGGTCAGGCTGGTCTCGAACTCCTGACCTCAGGTGATCCACCCACTGCAGCCTCCCAAAGTGCTGGAATTACAGGCGTGAGCCACCGTGCCCAGCCTTGTTCATCTTTTAACCTACCCGCATTTCTTCCACACATGCTCCTATCACCAAATTATGTTAAAGCCATTTCTGGTGCTGTATCATTTCATCTGTAAGTATTTCTATGTGTACCTTTAAAATATAGCCTTAATACCATTATCACACTTAAAAATTTACCGATAATTCCTTCACTGGATTGTCTAATAATCCAGTGAATGTTCTCACTTACAATTATTCCATAAATTTTTTTTAGGTAACTTGTTCTAATCGGGTTTCATATAAAGTCCACACTTTGTATTTGATTGAAGTGTCTCTTAGATTCCTTTTGAACTGGAAGCTCCTCCTCCCTCTATTTTTTTCTTGCCATATATTCAGTGAAGAAGGAGGTTCATTTGCCCTGTAGTTACCCCAGAGTCCAGATTTTCCAGCTGCAGCCTCATGGTGTCCTTCCACTTGTTTCTCTGTCCCTGGTATTTCCTGTAAACTGGTAGTTACATCAAGAGGCTTGATCAGGTCAAGCTCGATCTTTTTAGCAAGAACACTGCATAGGTGGGGCTGTGTGTTTCTCTTGCCTCATCTCAAGAGGCACATCACATCTGGTTGTGTCTAAGTTGTTATGATTGCTGGGTGTGTTCAGGCATCATCAGCCTGATCCAGTCCTGAGAAAGTCTCCTGCTGGCTTAGCTGCCACTGCTGACCATTGCACAGATGCATCATTCCATTAGGGGTTGCAGAACAGTAATAATACTAATTTTTATTTTTCCTTCTGCATTTATTAACTGGAAATTACCAATTTAAAAAAACCAAAAACTTGCCCTCATCAACTGCTTGGTTTCGCTGAGGTACAATTTAGACAGAAAAATAAGCATCAGCGCTTCTTTCCCTTTGTGTGCCAGGTTTTGGAATATTGGGTTGGCCATACCCTCTTAGACCTCATCCCCAGTACAGCCCTGATTATCCTGACTTTACAGGTGAGGACCTGGAGACTGGGAGAGGTCAAGAGACTTGCTCAGGGTCAGGCAGTAAGGGGTGGAGCTGGGATGCCAACTTGAGTCTGACCATCCCTAAAACCAGTGATCTTTCCACAAAGGGGCCACAGTGTCTTCTCTATCTGTGGCTTGACAACAGTCGTGAGTTATGGAAACACTTGGTAAACCATAAGGGCGAAGCTTGACATTTTAACTAGTAGCATCTGAGGCTATTACAGCCGTCTGACAGCTTTACTCCTCAGCTCTGCACCCTGATGACTGCAAGTTGTCATTGCCAGCCCTGATCAATTTTGGGTACTGGTCTTGAATGCGTACTCAGGCCTATCAGGCCAGCCTTTGACAGGCATCCCAGGATTCAACAGACTACCAGGCAAAAGCTGGTAGTCTAGCCCTATTATCTTAGGTCCTGGCATCACTGTTCCTTGGAATCCCCAGTTAGAAACGCAGCCATCTTGGACCCTCTACCCCACCCCTCCTCCACCCCCATGTCTCAGGCTGAAGCGGATGTGGAGATGAAATTTGGGGTACAAGATGTTTATTAAGGATCAACATCCGTGGCCTGGTGTGGTGGCTCACACCTGTAATCCCAGCACTTTGGGAGACCAAGGAGGGTGGATCACCTGAGGTCGGGAGTTCAAGACCAGCCAGGCCAACATAGAAAAACCCAGTCTCTACTAAAAATACAAAAAAAATTGCCAGACCTGGCGGCATGTGCCTGTAACCCCAGTTACTCGGGAGGCTGAAGCAGGAGAATCACTTGAACCAGAGAGGCGGAGGTTACAGTGAGCTGATACAGTGCCACTGCACTCCAGCCTAAGCAATAGAGTGAGACTTAATCTTCAAAACAAAACAAAAAAACATCTGCGAAAGGAAGATGGATTGGGCAGACAGCAAAATTGAACTGTGATGCAGGCCTGATCAAGTACCCACCAACTCGGTAGGGCACACAGGAGCTTGAAGTGCCCACTGGAATATTTTCATGGAGGACTAAAATGGCTGGGTCTCTATGCTCAGTTCCCAGAGGCAGCTGCCCTGGGGAAGGTAGGGCGTTCGGTGGGGCAGCTCTCTGCAGCTGAGGCAGACCCTGAAGGATTGACAGCTGGAGGACGTCTGCCCGGTGCACTTCCGCAGCTGGATGGAAAGGCCTCCTGGAAGAAGGGGGTCCAGGCAGTGCATTTCCACATCTACTACACCCACATCCCCTGGCTCTCAGAGATCTAGCAACTTGCCTCCAGACTTGAGCATTCCTCACTACAGGCCAGGCTTCGGCATCTCTTGCCCAGACTACTGCAGTCCTTATTGGCTCCACCAGCCATCTCCTCCCACCCCCACCCAGCTTCTGTGTGGTCCACACGCAGGTCCGATCTTGTCACTTGCCAGTGTATGAACACTAAGGACCTCTGTTGTGGAAATCAGGCCACAGTTTCAGAAACTCTGAAGTAGGGCTGTAACCATTTACTGAAGCTCTGCACACAGGAAGAGATGAGGGGAGCAACCTCCACTAAGAGCCAGGGACTCCACCTCAGTTCTTAACCTGTGCATTTTATGGGTTCATTTTGATACATGATGTGATCCAGGGCCTGCACCCACTTCTAGAAGTTACCTTGGGATCCACAGGAGAAAGGCTTCGCACTTTAAGTATATAAACCTGCTTACTATATGTGAATAGTTTTAAGTACAGTATATATCTTGAAAAGGGGCCAGGTGCAGTGGCTCACGCCTATAATCCCAGCGCTTCGGAAGGCCGAGGTGGGCAGATCACGAGGTCAGGAGATCGAGACCATCCTGGCTAACATAGTGAAACCCCATCTCTACTAAAAATACAAAAAAAATTAGCTGGGCATGGTGGCCCGTGCCTATAATCCCAGCTACTTGGTGGCAGGCTGAGGCAGGAGAATCACTTGAACCCGGGAATCGGAGCTTGCAGTGAGCCAAGATTGCGCCACTGCACTCCAGCCTGGTGACAGAGCGAGACTCCGTCTCAAAAAAAAAAAGAGAAAAGGCGGGGAGTAACTGTAAGTAAATATACATTGGAAAAGTGACTTAAATATACATTTTAGAAACAAGGAGAGTCACAATTAGCAAGGTAAAGTAGACTCTGAAAGGACAAGCAGATGTGCGTTTCCAAAGGCAGAGTCTATTCTGCTCAGTTTCTGCTTTATGAGACATCTAATTTTTGGTGATGGGGTGAGGAACAATTTCCAACGCATCTGCATTCCTCTCTCTCCCACCCCTCAGGTCACAGCTCCCCCTCCTTCCACGCATCCTGTGCTGCAGCCACGCCCCGCCCCGAGGGGGTTCCCTCTCCATACCTGTGGGCCATTGCTCAGGCTGTGTTCTTGGCTTGGACTGCCCTTTCCCCACTTCTGTCTCCTCTGTGAGCTTCTTCATCCCCTTCCTTTCGTCCTTCCTCCAGGAAGAAGTCCCATGGTTGTTTGCACCCATCCATTACAGCGGGGACTGCACCCTATTTCAGTTATTGGTGTGCAAGCCCTTCTCCCCTACTAGACCATAAGCTTGGGGAAAAGGAGGGAACTGTGGGCTCTCATCTCTGTACCCACTCCTGGCAGACCACCTGGCACAAAATCCACTCAGGAAGTATTCACTGGCAGTGAGTTGAGCCATTGTGCTTCCATAGCACCAGTCTGTGACAGCTTGTCTGACCTGGAATTTCGACCTGTATTTCCTGAAGAAAAGAAATGAGTACTGGATTTGAGAGATTTATTTCAACATTTCAATTTTATTTTATTTAAGAACTTTTTTGTCTCAGAAAAAAATTACAAAATTCATTGTATAAAATTCATCCAGAGAAATTTCAGTCCTATGTGGTACAAAATACCTTTCCCAAATGGAATAGATGATTTAATTTAAAGCCTCTATTTTCCTTTTATAACTTTTAGTTTTTTCACAGACTTTCTATTTTAGAACAGTTTTAGGTTTAGAGAAAAATTGAGCAGATAGCACAGAGAGCTCCCATGTACTCTTCACCACACACGGTTTCCCCAGTTATTAACATCTGGCATCAGTGTGCCACATTTGATACAACTGATGAACCCATATTGACACGTTACTATTAACTCAAGTCCATAGCTCACATGAGAGCTCACGCTTTGTGCTATACATGCTATGGGTTTTGACCAATGCCCAGTGTCAGGTATCCACCATCACAGTGTCATACAGAACAGTTACACTGCCCTACCATCCCCTGTGCCACCACCTCATCCCTCCGTTCCTCTCACTGCCCCTGCAGCCCCTGGCAATCACCGATCATCTTTTTACTGTCTTTGTAGTTTTGCCTGTTCCAGAATGTCATATCCTTTCAGTTTTCAGTAAGTAACCCTCTCACACATTTCAAAAGGTAGAACAGTACAGAAAGGTACCACTGAGAATTCTTTCTCCCACCCTGTCCCAGCCCCACTGTTCCCCATTAACCTACTACCCCAGGGAAACCACTTGATTAGTTTCTTAGCCTTTGTCTAGCTTTTATTTATGCAAATATGTTTTCTAATTTCCTTTCTTTCTTACACAATTAACAGCATACTATTAGTAGTATACTATATGCACTAATCTCTATCTTGTTTCTTTTTAAATTATAATTATTCTTTTAAAAAAATGCTTCACTGACAGCAGGGAAGCCACCTTAGTTTTCCAAAAGTCACACAATACATGGTAGTACCAAAGAATATCTGCTGAGAGAAATACTATTTTGGGAGGTAGTTAATAATTTTACAATATGCAATAGAAACAGACACATGAACAACTACAATGTGGATACAAGTTTTGTCAAATAATCAGGAGAAAAACGAATAAAAATCACAATGGCAAATGGCTGTCCAAATTTTCCAAGTCCAACTTTATAGTGCTGTGAAGGAAAGTATGAATATGAGACTCTCAGTAAACACTTGTGCATCCATGAAAATTGAATTATTTAGGTTTAAAGATCGAATTTTGGAAAACTGAAAATAATTTTTGTAATTTCAAGGTAAAATAATCTTTACTTTCAGGAAACACATTGTAACTGTGATAAGCCATAGCATTTATTTATGTGAATAAGATAAAAACACAGAAATTATTCTACTCTTGTTACTTAAGGTGGAAGAGGAGTAATTGTGAAATTATGTTTCAGTTTTGCAGCCTGGCCAACTTACTTAAGGTGGAAGAGGAATAATTGTGAAATTATGTTTCAGTTTTCCAGCCTGGCCAACATGGCGAAACCCCATCTCTACTAAAAATATGAAAATTAGCTGGGTGTGATGGCACGCGCCTGTAATCCCAGCTGCTCAGGAGACTGAGGCACAAGAATCGTTTCAACCCAGGAGGCGGAGGTTGCGGTGAGCTGAGATCTCGCCGTTGTACTCCTGCCTGGGTGAGAGAGCAAGACTCTGTCTCAAAAAACAAAACAAAACAATTTTCACCCTTAAAGTGTAAGTCAGAAAGATTTAGAGTAAGAGCATATATTTAGCTCACAACATATATGTTAGGAAACAAAAGAATGCTGATTAAATATAACTTAGTGGTAGGTAAAGTTGTCTATTTTTTTCCCTATCATGTCTCATAAGGTAATAGATCACAAATATATTTTAGAATTTTTCTTAAGTTTCAAGAATCCAAAGATGGCCAGGCTCCATGGCTCACACCTGTAATCCCAGCACTTTGGAAGGCCAAGGCAGATGGGTCACCTGAGGTCAGGAGTTCAAGACCAACCTCACCAATGTGGTGAAATCTGTCTACTAAAAATACAAAAATTAGCCAGGCATGATGGCACGTGCCTGTAATCCTAGCTACTCCGGAGGCTGAGGCAGGAGAATTGCTTGAACCCAAGAGACGGAGATTGCAGTGAGCCAAGATCAAGCCACTGCACTCCAGACAGGGCAACAAGAGCAAAACTCTGTTTCTTTTTTTTTTTTTTTTTGAGACAGGGTCTCACTCTGTCGCCCAGGCTGAGTGTAGCTGGAACTACAGGTGCCCACCACCACGCCCAGCTAATTTTTTGTATTTTTAGTAGAGACGGGGTTTCACCATGTTAGCCAAGATGGTCTCAATCTCCTGACCTCATGATCCGCCCGCCTTCCCAAAATGCTGGGATTACAGGCGTGAGCCACGGCACCCAGCCGAGCGAAACTCTGTTTCAAAAAAAAAAAAAAAAAAAGGAATCCAAAAAAAAAACTACATCACCTGCAAAAGACGAAGAGAGAAAAGGAAGCTTTTTCTCTAAAAGCATCTCTTGACAAATAGTGCAGATATCCTCTAAACCAATTTCCTTCTGTTTAATGTACCTGTATCTTGGTTTTTTTTTTTTTTTTCCTATTTAATTTATCCTGGAGCTCTTTCCATAACAACATCCTTTTACTGCTGAACAGAATTCCATTGTGTGGATGGAACATACTCTGTTTCACCAGTCCCCTGTAGCCAGTCACTTGGTTTGTTTCCAGTCTTTTGCTTTTTCAAAGTAATAACCTTGTATGTCTGTCATTTTGTATGTACACAGGTTTATATGTAGGACGCATTCCTAGGACTAGGATTGCTGGACCAATGGATAAAAGTATATTGTGGACGGATAATGCCAAATTACCTTTCAGAGACGGTGGCCCTGTGCACTCCATCAGGCATGTGTGACCGCCAAAGCCCCTGTCAGCTGTTTTATTCTATCTCCTTTCCAGTCTCAGGCTCAATGCAGAACTTTGAGGTAAGTTTTTCTCAAATGTGGGCTCCTAAACTGGCCACAGCCAGCTCTGCCACATGAAAGAGAGCTCAAATGAGACAGAAACAGCCTCTGGGCAGGATTTCTATCCTGCGCAGATATATTTTCCACATTCTAGGAAACCATGAAGCTTCCAGAGCCACATTTCCCCAGAAACACATCCCCCTGCTGGTGTAGCCGAGCCCCACAACAAGCTGTGCTTGCCTGGCATCTCAAAGCCAAGCACCATGGATGCCACTTGCCATGGGTGCCTACAATTTCAAATAATGAGAAATAAGAAATTTCAGCTTCTCAGTCCCTCTAGCCAACATTTCAGGTGCATGACAGCCTCAGGTGGCAAGCGGCTACTCTCCCGGACAGGGCAGAAGATGGAACGCCCCATCCCTGGGGAAGATCACAAGGTCAGGAGATCGAGACCATCCTGGCTAACACGGTGAAACCCCATCTCTACTAAAAATACAAAAAAATTAGCCGGGCGTGGTGGCGGGCGCCTGTAGTCCCAGCTACTCGGGAGGCTGAGGCAGAAGAATGGCGTGAACCTGGGAGGCAGGGGTTGTAGTGGGCCAAGATCGCACCACTGCACTCCAGCCTGGTGACAGAGTGAGACTCTGTCTCAAAAGAAAAAAAAAAAAAGAAGAAGAAGAAGAAGAAAGTGTGCCAAGAACTCCAAGAGCTCCAGAGGACCATACCTGTGGGACAGGATTACCCACAAAACCTCAAACAGGCCCTTGGACCCATCCTCATGAAAAAGATCACTGTACAAACATTTGTCTGCTGGGCTCTGCATGACTGTGCATTTCAGTAGAATCAGCTGGAGGTCCATTAACAGTGATTTTTTAAAAAGCCCTTAAATGATGGTCATCTTCTGTTCAGGTGGCTCCACACGCTGAGGTCCCACGTGCCTGAAGGTCTGGCCCCCCTGGTTACATGGCTGTGCACCTCCTGGGGGCACTTGGGGCTGCGTTTGCTTTCTTCCTGATGTTTTCTGTTAAAAACAAGATTCTTATTTCCTCTGTTGCCTAAGCTCTGCCTCACAGGACTGGTTTCATGTTTTAATTGCCTGCCAGAGTTTATGTTAAAAGAAGATGCAACAACTATATTTAAGAACATTTTGGGGAAAGAAAGGTAGCGTCCCTAATCCCTCTACCCTGAAATGACTCTTAGCTTTTCCACCTGGCCTATAGCAGCTGTGGGGGGAGATCATTTCCTTTTTTCCCTCAATAATATGCTAGAAATATTTCCCTCAGCAATATGCTAGAAATATGTCAGGATTGGTTTTCTTTGTTGCCTCATAACTAATGGAGCCTTCACAACTGTCAGTGACAGCCTAGTGCCCCATTCTGTGGTTGCCCCATCATGTACCACATCAGTGGGTATCACAGCGTTTAAGGCTTTTCATCATGCGCTGATTTTGTTTTTAACGAGGGACTATCCTGCTTGTCTGATGATTCCACAGAACACTCTGAATCCCAAATCAGGCTTTTGAAATTGGCATACTCAAATAAGTTGTGATGACCTCAGAAGGTTTATTTGACCTGATTTAACTGGTTCAACTCATATTAAGTCAGTTTTGGCTCCTATGTCTTAATGTTTGTGAAAAAGAAGTCTGAAGGTGGCTTATTCCAAAATGGAGAAAAAAATCAAGGTATAGAAGGCTGGTAAGCAAGAGATTCTGGACAGCATCACTGGCTCTGGGGCTGTGAAGGTCACAGGGTTCAGTTTGGGCCAACACCATGGCCAGGAGGCACTGTAGTTTGCCCAAGGGAAAAGGGGGCAGGGCTCGGGGTAGGAATCTGGAAGGCCCAGAGCCAGCATCACAGCATTCTCGTCTGAGCAGCCCTTGGAGGGCCCTGCTGCGTTCCAGTGGGGGCCACCCAGCTCCTGAGAAGAAGCCCAGCAGAGTACGCTCTTACCAGCCAGGTCCCTCCTGCCAATGGCCACAAGGCCCTCGAACAGTGCTTTGCTGGGGTTCTCACCAGCCGTGGACACGCCATGCAGCCAAATGAGCAGCATTCGGTGGCCGTGCTCCTGATAGCTTCTGGTGCCTGAGGACAGTGAGGGAGGAGAGAGGGAGAAGGAGCCAATGGGGCCACTTGACCAGAGCACCTGTCTATGCCACCCTGCACCGCCTCCTGAACATGCCCAGGTGGGAAAGAGGCCAAAAGCCTCCAAGGCCCTTCTCCATGCTCCAGCCAAGCTCAGCCTGGAGATGGGTAAGGGGAGTGGAGGAGCAGCCTCTCAGATGGCGGGGAAAGGGTTTGTGTCTTGGTCTCTAGAACCTCCCCAGCCCCAGGCCTTCTCCTGAACACCCACTATACGCTCTGTTGGTGTCACTCTGAATGGAAAAAGAATTGACATTCATTGTTGTGGTACCATGATGCACAAACTGTACACTTCACCTCTCTGGCTGCTCAAAATAATCTGTGTCTTGCATGATAGTGGTCCTAATTTACAGATGAGAATACAGCTTAGTCAGAGACGGAGCTGGCCATGCTCTTTCCCCTGCACTGTGGTTCTCAGACTCAGCTGCTCCTTGGAAACACCTAGGGCCCATGTCATCCCCAGAGAGTCTCATGTACCTGGGTCTGGGTGCAGCCTAGGCATCTAATGGTTTTAAAGTTTCCTAGGTGGTTCCAACATACAACCATGTTTGGAAAATTATTGCCCACACGGCATGGGGTTAACATGCTATTCGGCTGGCTGTGATTCAGCTGGCTCTCCTGTGTTGGGGAAACAGATAGATGCTGCGCCATGTCCATCAGGTCCAGGTCACTCCATTTGCCCCTCTGACCTTCCGTGTCCCTCCTGGGGCCCTCAGCAGGCATGTCCTCACAGTGCTGCCCTTGGTGTGGTGGCACTTCCGCTTGACCCAGTGGTCTCAACACCATTTGTTAAATATCTCTGCCCCCACCACTGTAATGTACAAGTGCTTCTTTATCATATATGAAAGTTCTTATCTGCAGCAGTGTTTACTTTTGAACTTTGCTCTATTCCACTGATCAATTTGCATATTTTTGTGTCAGGAATCTCTCTCTTTTTTTTTTCTTTGGGAGACAGAGTCTCACTCTATCCCTCAGGCTGGAGTACAGTGGTGTGATTTCGGCTCACTGCAAACTCTGCCTCCCAGGTTCAAGCGATTCTCACGCCTCAGCCTCTCGAGTAGCTGGGATTACAGGAGCCCACTACCATGCCCGGCTAATTTCTGTATTTTTAGTAGAGACGGGACTTCACCATTTTGGCCAGGCTGGTCTCGAACTCCTAACTTTAGGTGATCCCCCACCTAGGCCTCCCAAAGTGCTGGGATTACAGGCACGAGCCACCATGCTTGATCCAGGTATCTCTTTATGTAATTTTAATTTGGCTTTATAAAAGGCTGAGTCTGCTTGGGTTAGATCCCCTTTATTGTTTTTCCCCAGAATGTTCACTTTTATATCCCTATTTATTCTTTCAAATTGTAGAATACTTCAATCAAGTTTCAAAAATCTCCTATTTTGATTAAAATTAGATCAAATTTTTAATTGAATTGGGGAAAAACTGATATCTGTATGATACTTTTTCTTGCCACAAATACAGAATGTCATTCCGTTTACACAAATCATCTTTTAGAGTTGAACCATTATTGTTTTATTCGTATGTGTCATCTGTATTTGTCTTTTAGGTTTTCCAGATGAAACACACACACCATTGTAAATGGAGTCTCTTTTAAAAGATTCTCTATATATACTTTTTGCCCATTTAACAATGGTTCATAGGAGTTCTGTGGTGTTAGTATATTTTCTATATTTAGCCATTTCCTTGAATTATTTAATTCTAAGATTTTTTTTAAGTTGATTCCTCTGGATGTCCTATCTATATTAAATATTCCATCTGAAATTAATAAGTCTCTCTCTTCCTTTACAATATTTACACTCCTTATTTCTATTTCCTTTTCATACCTTAGTGCCAGGGCCCAAAATTTCCATATAGATGTTGAATAATAGTGACAACAGCAGGCCCTCTTCTTTTTACCAAGAATGGTTTAGTTTAGGTGTAAACAGTGGGTATCAGTTTGGGCTGATTGGTGAAGAATGTGAAATTCACAATCAATGGAGAGGGAGAGGCAGAGTGTGCACCCTGTGCGGAGGCCTGGAGGAGGGACAGAGCACCAGGTGTGTTGGGACCAGGCTGTGGGTTGCACAGGCTCTTTCCCTAGAAGCACAGAAAACTGAACACATTTCAGGTGCCCCACCCCTCCACCCACTGGTTGCTTGGAGGGAGGAGAGGCAAGGTGCTACCTGTCCACTGTTGTTCGATGGCGTAGACATGCGCCTCTGTGAAATCCCAGGAATATGCCAGCTTCTTCCACTCATGGGGCTGCAGATGCCTGGAGGCCAGCCGCCACAGCACGGAACGGAGCTGCTGTGTTTCCTGCCGATGGTCCTGCTTAAAGGACAAGCTCTTCCCAGAGGGGTCACTGAGGTCCCTGCATGAAAGGTGGTCCTGTGGGGCAGATCCCAAAAGTGCAGAAGCTCTCTCTCATGATCCCAGACAGGGGCAATGCCGAGCCAAGGCCCCTATGACCCTCCTACCACCTCTGCTGGGGAGACTGGGAGCTGGAGTCAGCAAGGGCCGGGGGCTTAACGTCCCCTCTTCTGGTTTCTCACTCCATGCCTTGCCTTGACCTCTGGAACCCAAGTTGCTCCCATTGTGCTTCCACCCGGAATTCCTCTGCTCACCTTCCTGCCCGTCAACCTCATTGTCATAGTCAAAAGACCACCCATGTGCCACTTCCAGGGAGCCTTTCCAAATTCCTCCGGTCACCTGCCTCTTTCCTGTGTTCTTAGAGCATGGGTATCGGCAGAAGTACTCTGAAGCTTTGGCCAAAACCAGGCGGGGCAGGTGTCAGATTTGCTGAATCACAACAGGTAGTAAAGGGTAGGATTACAAAATCCTTTCTAGCAAAGCAGGCAATGAAATTAGAGGTTACAAAAGAATTCTATCATAGCATACATGAAGCCCACAGAAGCCTAAGGCCCTCTAAAGGGAATGGATGCAGAGTTCTGGTTGTTAAGTTCAGGGTGAAAAAAATCACCCTGGTGTCTGCAATTCCAAAGCTTACATCATGGTCAACAGTCTCTGGCAATCACTGTGAGGTGAAGCTTGGTTCTCACCTGGGGTATTAAAAACTGGTCCCTTGGGGCAGTGTTTTCAGCCCCATCTGCACACTGAGACCATCTGGGAACTTTAAGAACCACTGATGTGTGGCCCCCACCTCAGAGATTCTACCTGAATTGGCCTGGGGTCCAGGGGGGATTTGTGATTCTGACATGCAGCCACTGCCTTAGTGGTGAGAACCTGTAAAGCCTGAAATGGCTTAGTACTCAGCACAGAGATGAATCAGTTAGTCCAACCCACAGTATTCACATTTTGGGATTATATTTAGGAATAATCTGTTGTATGTAAAGGGGTCATGTTTAAGGGAATCTAGCATATCAGTGGGAGAACATCTTATGATTCCTACTGAAATTTATCTACCAATTGATTTTGAAACAGTGATTTTTATTTAAAAGGGATAAGAGTTTACTAAGTTTGTAAACCACACTGGAATGTTTAAGATATTTGAGATTCTTTGTAGTTTTAGTTAATGGTCTTATTAGGATAATTTAAGAATTTAAGAAGCATTTGAAGTGCTTAAAAAGAAAATCTGGCTGGGCACGGTGATTCAAGCCTGTAATCCCAGCACTTTGGGAGGCCGAGACGGGCGGATCACGAGGTCAGGAGATCGAGACCATCCTGGCTAACATGGTGAAACCCTGTCTCTACTAAAAAATACAAAAAACTAGCCAGGTGAGGTGGCGGGCGCCTGTAGTCCCAGCTACTCAGGAGGCTAAGGCAGGAGAATGGCGTAAACCCAGGAGGCGGAGCTTGCAGTGAGCTGAGATAAAGCCACTGCATTCCAGCCTGAGCGACAGAGCGAGACTCCATCTCAAAAAAAAAAAAGAAAGAAAGAAAATCTGTTATATTAAGTTTATCTATTCAGTTTCAGTGTTTAAGGTAGTCTGACTAAGTTTAAACATAGGACCCAACATTACTCAAAAGATTTCCCTGAAACTGACTGGAAAAATTTACTAGTTGTATAGATAGAGTAATAAGATTTATCCAATGAATGTTAAAGTTTAAGAAAAAACTAGGGGCCGGGTGCGGTGGCTCAAGCCTGTAATCCTAGCACACTTTGGGAGGCCGAGATGGGCGGATCACGAGGTCAGGAGATCGAGACCATCCTGGCTACCCCGGTGAAACCCGTCTCTACTAAAAAATACAAAAAACTAGCTGGGCAAGGTGGCGGGCGCCTGTAGTCCTAGCTACTCGGGAGGCTGAGGCAGGAGAATGGCATAAACCCAGGAGGCGGAGCTTGCAGTGAGCTGAGATCCAGCCACTGCACTCCAGCCTGGGCGACACAGCGAGACTCCGTCTCAAAAAAAAAAAGAAAAAACTAGGTTTTTAAATGTGTAATTTAGCAGATTCAATACAGATGCCCCTCAACTTACGATGGTGTTATGTCTTGATAAAAATATCATAAGTTGGCCGGGCGCGGTGGCTCACGCCTGTAAACCCAGCACTTTGGGAGGCTGAGGTGGGCGGATCACAAGATCAGGAGATCGAGACCATCCTGGCCAACATAGTGAAACCCCGTCTCTACCAAAAATACAAAACAAATTAGCCAGGCATAGTGGCACGTGCCTGTAGTCCCAGCTACTTGGGAGGCTGAGGCAGGAGAGTCGTTTGAACCCAGGAGGTAGAGGTTACAGCGAGCGGAGATCGCGCCACTGCACTCCAGCCTGGGTGACAGAGTGAGATTCTGTCTCAAGAAATAAATAAATAAATAAATAAATAAAATATATATATATCATAAAAGTTGAAAATGCCTTTAATCTACCTAACCTACAGACCATCATAGTTTTTAGCTTAGCCTACCTTATATGTGCTCAGTACACTTACATTAGCTTATAGTGGAGCAAATCATCTAACACAAAGCCAATTTTGTAATAAAGCGCTGAATATCTCATGTCATTTATTGAATATTATATTGAAGTGAAAAACAGCATGGCTGTACGGGTACTGAAAGTACGGTTTCTACTTAATGTGTATCGCTTTTGCACCATCATAAAGTAGAAAAGTCATAAGCTGAACCATTGTAATTGGGGACCGTCTGTATTAACTTTGAAAGCTGAAGTAAATGCGAAATTATTTTCTGTATATAAAAACAACCTCCAAGGATACCAGAAAACTCCCTACCTCCATTTGCTAACTGGAATAGCAAACATTCTGCCACTCCTCTGTCCCAAGTCCACAGGAGACATTGCTAATCAATCCCAGCACACTTACTTCTGGCTCAGAAAGTTGCCTGAGCATAACATCCCAAGCAGCAGTTCAATCACCTGGAGATGGCATGAGATGGAACCACCTGCCATCTCTTTTTCACACATGTCCATATGCATTCATGCATGCATGCATTCGTCAGCTGGAAGCTACGGCAGTGTCCAGCAGTATCTTCACGCTGGCATGGACCTCAGTCTGCCTTGTTTTAGCATGTTTGGACACTTGCCCATCACCAGATCCTCACAAACAACTGTGGTAGCATACAAGGTAGTGATTATCACCCACTTGGAGCCTGAGGGACCCAGAATTGGTCAGGGCTGGAATTCAAAGTCAGCTCCATCTGGAGCCAAAATCACTCCCTTTCCAATGAGGAAAGATCAAGCGTGAGGCCTCCATACCTTCTCCCATCTGTAGAAACGATCAGCTTTTATGATCATGTCCACCAGGCTGACATGGTTGCTGCGGGCGGCCACTGCCAGGGCGGTTTTTCCCTGCTGCAATTAAGAGGCAAGAAGAGAAGCCAGAGTTTCTACAGAAGGGGTACAAAAGGGCCTCTAGCACTGAGCACAAACCCTCCTGCCCACAAGAAGTGCTTTCCAGCAATCTACACTGAGAGCAGAAAGGTTTTCTGGTTTTCTGGGCATGATGGGGATATGGAAAAGTCACAAATAGAATAAAGCAATAGCAATACATAATTCCAATGACCATCTCTTGTGTTTCTTTAGAAATTAGGAAACTTTAGAGCTTATGAAACTCAGCCCTCACTTAACTCTTCAACATTCCCTGTGAAATAGGGGTTCCCACCCACTTTTCAGATGAAGACACCAGAGCCCAGAGATGGGGGCTTGGTGGGGTTTGTTTTGTTTTGTTTTGCTTTGTTTTTTTGATACGGAGTCTTGCTGTGTTGCCCGGGCTGGAGTGCAGTGGTGCAATCTTGGCTCACGGCAAGCTCCACCTGCCAGGTTCACGCCATTCTCCTGCCTCAGCCTCCTGAGTAGCTAGGACTACAGGCGCCCACCACACCCGGCTAATTTTTTTGTATTTTTAGTAGAGATGGGGTTTCACCGTGTTAGCCAGGATGGTCTCGATCTCCTGACCTCGTGATCTGCCCACCTCCGCTTCCCAAAGTGCTGGGATTACAGGTGTGAGCCACCGCGCCCGGCCTGAGGGCTTGGGTTTATAATGTCACTTTTGCCCACCTCCCGTCGGGCCTCCTTTTCTCCAGGCCTCCCAGACAGTTACCTCCACAGACCTGCAGTGAGATGGGAAGCTCCCCTTCCCATCTGGCCAGCTGCCCTGGTGCCTAGCTCAAAGCAGGGAGCCCCCTCCTAGGTCCAGCTTCAGGATCTGATCCTGGCCCCCAGCTCTACCCCACACCATCCCAGGCTGGCCTCGCTGAGTCACATGTGCAGGTGCCCCTCTCCCCATACGCCTGTGACCTCCCAGCCTCATACCAAGTCTTTGGCTCTTCTGAGACCACTAGCACCTGCGGAAATAGCTGTCACAGTGAGCTGGGAAGCTTCCCCACACCTGGTCCCACATGTGGGGGTTGTTGGGCAGTACTGTGGGCGATACTTCTACTCCCCAACCCTATCAGGTGACTCAGGAGGTCACAGTCTGATGGGGGCCATAAAGGAGAAAGCAATCATTTCACGGGCCTATACCAGAGAGAGGTGAGCCAAGGCTGAGGGACCTTAGTAGAGAGAGGGGAAGGTGGTCAGGAAGGCTTCCTGGAGGAGGTTGCATTTGAGCTGGTATAGAAAGGTTGGCAGTCCTTGAACACCCTGAGAGGGAGGAGGGAGGGGGCATTCGAAGCAGGGTCTCTGGCAAAGGGGAAGCCATGAAAGCCTGAAGCGAGATGGGTTGTAAGCAGAGGTACCTTATCTCTCAGGTTTAAGTCAACCCCAGCAATGAGAAGCATCTCTGCTATGTCCTGCCAGGCGTGCTCTGCAGCCAGGTGAAGGGGCGTCTGCTGCCTCTAGGGGAGAAGCCAAGGGAACAGGTAAGTGAAAAGCACATGGGGTGGCCCACCACCCTGAGTCAACCCCCACAATCATCCTAGTATATTTCTTCTAGTCTTTTATTTAATGCAGAATGGTTTCAGTTTATTGGTTTGACATACATGAGATCATCCTATATGTACATTTTACATCTTTTTCTTTTTACCCCAACATGACACTTTTTGTGTACTATAAACTCTGATAAACACCATTTTTGATAACTCCATAATAGCCTATTTGTGTCTGTGCCATAATTTACCTAACCACTTCCCTATTATTAAATATTGAGGCCATTTTCAAAGTGAAGACTGATAAATAATACTGCAGTGAATATCTCTGTGCATGAGCTTTTAATATGTTTCTCAAGGCTCAGTTTCCAGCAGTGCTCATACGTATCATTTAAAGGTATATGATATATTCTGCCAAACTGCTTTCGACTCCCAGTGGCTCTGTAAGCCATACCCTTGCTGGTACTGAGAATTATGTGGTTGGTGGGTAGACTGTGGGGACAGGATTTAAAAGGGCTCTTTACTGATCACAGCTTCAGGAATCAGAGGCCTCTTTTTTTTTTTTTTTTTTTGAGACAGAGTCTTGCCCTATCACCCAGGCTGGAGTGCAGTGGCCGGATCTCAGCTCACTGCAAGCTCCGCCTTCTGGGTTCACGCCATTCTCCTGCCTCAGCCTCCCGAGTAGCTGGGACTACAGGTGCCCACCACCGCGCCCGGCTAATTTTTTGTATTTTTTTAGTAGAGACGGAGTTTCACTGTGTTAGCCAGGATGGTCTCGATCTCCTGACCTCGTGATCCACCCATCTCGGCCTCCCAAAGTGCTGGGATTACAGGCTTGAGCCACCGCACCTGGCCCAGAGGCCTCTTTTTACACAAGACTGCCTCAGTCACCCCTGCCCTGGGAATTTTCCCTAAGGAAAAAAAGCAATGAAAGGAAAAGGTTGAATGTAAAAAGACATTCACTGCAATGTTATAGATCATGGCCAAAACTTGGGAACACCCAAAATGTTCAAAAGAGGGGAATGATGAACAAAACGATATTCCCTTCAACAACTATTTAAATTACGTTTTAAAAGCTTAAAAAAAAAAAAAAAAAAGCAATTCCTCAACTCTGGGCCATGCTAGGAGACCACAGCCAAGCCTGCCAGCCTGGGAGGGTTTCCAGAAGCTTCCTGGGGCCCGGAAGGTCTCTGTAGCCACTTACATTGTCCATGGCATTCAAGTCACTGTGAGAGTTGATGAGGAGCTGGACCAAGGCAGGGAAGTTGTGCCTCACAGCGAGGTGCAGAGGAGAGGCACCCTGCTGTGGGAGGAGATACACGGGTCAATCGACGAGTCCCTCCCAGGACTGCCCAGCTCCAGGCTGGTGCTGGGGACAGGAGGAGGGAAGGGTATAGTGCTTCTGGGTTTGGCCCTTTTAGCTTCTTGGCTGACATGGATGGCCTTAGGCAATTAAGGTCCCAAAGCTTGAATTCCTGGAGCTCCAAACTGATCCTCTAGTTGGGTGAGAGTCTGAAGACCCAAGGGTGAGACCCTGCTGTGTCAGGAACTCACTATGTGACCTCGGGCAAGTTGTTTCCCTTCTCTGCTACTCTTCATCTGGCAAGTGAGGTTTGCCATGGTCCCTCCTAGCAACAATACCTGAAGATTCTCTGACATCTCATTTAATCCTCACATCAACCTAGGAAGTATATAGGGATGGTGTTCTTATTAGTATCTTCATCTTACAAACAGAAACACTGAAGTTCAGAAAACTTAAGTGACCAAGGATACATAGCTAATAGGAACTATGTCTTATTGGACTTTCTACTCCCACTGCGTCCCCACCCCCAATACCTAGGTACCTAGTACCTGATAACTGTTTGTGTAGAAAATGAATGAATGAGAGAGCCAGCTGGGACCAGAAAAGATACTTCACTCCAAGTTCAATTCTCCTTCAACAGTGGAAGACACCATCCTCAATAGTCTCCTGTGGCCCCTGAGTAAATGACAAAGAGGGGGTACTCCCTCCTCTCTAGGTGATATAGTGACACACATACTGTGGAATAGTACAAGGCCAATAAAACTGATGTTAGAAACTAATACTTATTATGGAAAACATCCTCATGTATTGAGCTATAAAGGGGTTACAGAACAGAATACACACATACATAAAACAAAAATGCCCATTATTGCCATTACTAATTTAGGCCAGTGGGTATGGAGTGTTATCAATATTAGAAAAGAAGATTTGAACAAAAAATTATTTGAGACATGTAATTGTATATTTACAAAGAGCTCGCATAGTTGCTCTGTCTTACCATGTGATGCCTCCCATCATGTCACAACACAGCAGGAAGCCCCTTACAAGAGGCTAGTACCATGTTCTAGGACTTCCCAGCCTCTAGAACCATGAGCTAAATAAATCTCTATTCTTTATAAGTCACCCAGTCTACGGTATTCAGTTATAGCAACACAAAATGGACTAGGACACCTTTCCCCGCCAAAAATCCTAGTAGAATAAAGTCATATAGAAGACAAAAATACCCTTCAGTAGCATTTTTGTATTGAATGCTTATGAGAAACGACATATAATTTTAAAAAAGATATTCTAGTCACAATGACAGCCAAAAAATATAAACTAATTATGAAGGATATAATTAGAAATGAATAAGACAAAGGTAAACCAAAGCTATATAACATCACTTAGGGATATAAAAGAAGACATAAAGAAATGGCAAGGCCAGGTGTGGTAGCTCACACCCGTAATCCCAGTACTTTGGGAGACTAAGGTGGGAGGACCACTTGAGCCCAGGAGTTCGAGATCAGCCTGGATAACATAGTGGGACCCCGTCTCTACAAGAAATTTAAAACAAAATTAGCTGAGCATACTGGTGCACACCTGTAGTCCCAGCTACCTAGGAGGCTGAGGCAGGAGGATTGCTTGAGCCCAAGAGGACGAGGCTGCAGCGAGCCATGATCCTACCACTGCACTCCAACCTGGGCAACAGCGTGAGACCTTGTCTCTAAAAATCTATCTAGCCAGGCTGGGCGCAGTGGCTCGCGCCTGTAATCCCAGCACTTTGGGAGGCGGAGGCGGGCGGATCACGAGGTCAGGAGATTGAGACCATCCTGGCTAACACGGTGAAACCCCATCTCTACTAAAAAAAAAAATTACAAAAACTTAGCCAGGATTGGTGGCGGGCGCCTATAGTCCCAGCTAGTCAGGAGGCTGAGGCAGGAAAATAGCATGAACCTGGGAGGCGGAGCTTGCAGTAATCTGAGATCACGCCACTGCACTCCAGCCTGGGCGACAGAGCGAGATTATGTCTAAAAAAAAAACTATCTATCTATCTATCTATCTATCTATCTATCTATCTATCTATCTATCTATCAATCAGTCTATCATTCTATCCCCACCGTGCACGGTGGAGACAATCCTCTTACCTAAAGCTCTCTCCCATCTGTCAAATATTTTTGTCATAGTTTGTTAATTTTAACCATTCTGAAAAGTAGTATATCATAATGTATTTCTCAAAATGCAGTATATCTCAAAAAGTAGTATATCATAGTGTATCATATTACACTTCCCTAATAGCTAATGTTGTTAAACATCTTTTCATGTGCTTATTTGCCATCTGTATATCCTCTTCAGTGAAATGTCTATTCATGTCTTTTGCCCATTTTTTTTTTACCTTGAGTTTTGAGAGCTCTTTATATACTCTACACACTAGCCTTTATAAGACGTGATTTGCAAATCTTCTCTCTTGGTCCGTAGCTTGTTTTTTCATCCTCTTAACAGATCCTTCGCAGAGCAAAATTTTTTAATTTTGATGAGGTCCAATTAATCAAATTTTTGCTCCTATGGATGTTTTTGGTGTCAAGTCTAAGAACTCTTTGGCCTAACCCTAGATCCAAAAATTTTCCTCCGTATATTTTTTCTAAAAGCTTTATAGTTTTACATTTAAGTCTGTGATCCATTTTGAGTTAATTTTGTATAAGGTGTGAAGTTTTAGTTGAGGCTCATTGTTTTGCCTGTGGATGTACAGTTGCTTCAGTACCATTTTGTGAAAAGGCTATCAAACCTTCCTCCACTGAATTGCTTTTGCATCTTCAATAAAAATCAGTTGGGCATATTTTCTTCTTCTTCTTCTTTTTTTTGAGATGGAGTCTTGCTCTGTCACCCAGGCTGGAGTGCAGTGACATGATCTCAGCTCACTGCAAGCTCTGCCTCCCGGGTTCACACCATTCTTCTGCCTCAGCTTCCCGAGTAGCTGGGACTACAGGCACCCGCCACCACGCCTTTACTTTCTGGCACTACAAGATGCTCCAGACTCACCCTATATGTTAGTATTCCCTGCCGTAGTCCTAGACTTAGCCATTTTCCCAAAGAATCCTGGTTCCTTGTAGTAGAGAATTTGCACCCTGCTTTGTTCACATTACTATATCTTTAAGGTCTTTCCGTACATTTTTTGAAAACTGTCCTCATTCTTTTTTATTTATTTTTATTTTTATTTATTTATTTTTTGAGACGGAGTCTTACTCTGTCACCCAGGCTGGAGTACAGTGGCACAATCTCGGCTCACTGCAACCTCTGCTTCCCGGGTTCAAGCAATTCTTCTCCCTCAGCCTCCTGAGTAGCTGGGACTACAGGCATGCGCCACCATGCCTAGCTGGTGGTGATACTCTTTACTTTCTAGCTGGAGGTGATACTCTTTACATGGGAAAAACTGGGAGGGCATTAAAAAAAAAGTCCTTGCTTTACTAGGGCTTTGGAGTCAAGGATGCCTTTCTTCTCTATATTCCAATGAATTGTGTAATTTTTTGCACTTAGTAGAGATGGGGTTTCACTATGTTGGCCAGGCTGGTCTCAAACTCATGACCTCATGATCCTCCTGCCTCGGCCTCCCAAAGTGCTGGGATTACAGGCGTGAGCCACCTTGCCACCCGGCAGTCCTCGTTCTTTTTTATAGTTACACAGTATTCCATTGCAGGAATGGGCCATAATTTATTACATTGTCTCCTAAACATGGGTTTCAATCTTTTGCTATTACAAATGATACTGTAGCAAAAACCTTGTACATATTATCATTCCATACATGTGGAAGTATGTCTGTAGAATAAATTCCTAGATTTGTTGAGTCAAAGGGCACATGTGTTTATATGTTTTATACATATTGATAAATTGACCTCTGAACAGATTGTACCAATTTCTACCCCTTCCAGTAATATATGAAGGTGCCTATTTCCCTACAGCTTTGTCAACCCACTTGGCAAAACTTTTGGATTTTTGCCAACCTAATGAGTGAAGAATTGTATCTCCACGTAGTATTAATTTGCATTTCTTTTTTTTTTTTTTTTTTAATTTGAGACGAAGTCTCACTCTGTCACCCAGGCTGGAGTGCAGTGGCGCAATCTCGGCTCACCGCAAGCTCTGCCTCCCGGGTTCACGCCATTCTCCTGCCTCAGCCTCCCGAGTAGCTGGGACTACAGGCGCCCGCCACCTCGCCTGGCAAGTTTTTTTGTATTTTTTAGTAGAGACGGGGTTTCACCATGTTAGCTAGGATGGTCTCGATCTCCTGACCTCGTGATCCACCCGCCTCGGACTCCCAAAGTGCTGGGATTACAGGCGTGAGCCACCGCGCCCGGCCTGCATTTCTCTTAGGAATCCTCTGTGTTTCCTTTTCTACCAAATTTCTCTTCATAACCTTTGGCCATTTTTCTCTTGTGTTGTTTGTTTTTTAACTTTGTAATGATTTGTGGGACTTTTTTTTAAATTTTAATTTTTTTTAGAGATAAGGTCTCACTCTGTTACCCAGGGTGGAGTGCAGTGGTATGATGACAACTCACTGCAGCCTCAACCTCTTCGGCTCAAGTGATCCTTAAACTTCAGCCCCCAGAGGATCTGGGACTATAAGTAGGTATCCACCACCACACCCAGCTGATTTTTAAATGTTTTGTAGATATGGGGCCTTACTATGCTGCCCAGGCTGGTCTCGAACTCCTGGGCTCAAGCAATCCTCCCACCTCAGCCTTCCAAAGTGTTGGGATTACAGGTGTGAGCCACTGCACCTGGCAACACCTTCACTTGTTATGAATGTGTTTTTTGACAGTGTTACTACCAGCAAGTTACTTTTGGTATTAAAAACAACGCAAATACAACAAATAAAAGTGACACAATTAAATAAAAATAGGCAGCGAAAACAGCTGAAATGAAAAGGAAAACAATATACTCAATGCGGGTAACAGGAAAACTTCATAGTTTGACCACTGGGCTGGCATCAGGATTCTGGTGTCTTGATGGGCAGAAACAAGTAAGCATTTAGCCTGAATTCTTTCTAGCTGGAGGTGATACTCTTTACATGGGAAAAACTGGGAGGGCATTAAAAAAAAAGTCCTTGCTTTACTAGGGCTTTGGAGTCAAGGATGCCTTTCTTCTCTATATTCCAATGAATTGTGTAATACTGTTTCTATAATAAGTTTAAATATAGTACTTGTTTTAGTTATAAGAAATGATCCCTTTCTGATATAAACTATAGATGTTTCCTTGTTTATATAATAGGAATAATAATAGTACTTATAGGTAAGGAAACGGGCCCAAAAAGGTCAAAGTAGCTTGCCCAAGGTTATTCAGTTTGTAGTGCCAGCATACAAAGCCAGGCCTAACACCAAAGCCTGTCGTTTTAAAATTTTAATTATTTAATTCAGCTTGATAGTTATTGTCAACTTGCCTTCTAGAAAGGTAGTTACCATTTGAAACTCCCACTACTTTTTTTTTTTTTTTTTTTTTTTGAGACAGTCTCACTCTGTTGCCCGGGCTGGAGTACAGTGGTGTGATCATGGCCCACTGTGGCCTCAACCTCCTGGGCTCAAGCAGTCCTCTTGCCTCAGCCTCCCAAGTAGCTAGGACTACATGTGTACACCAACACGACCAGCCAGTTTTTCAAAAAAAATTTTGTAGAGATGGGATCTCCCTAGATTACCCAGACTGGTCTTAAAGTCCTGAGCTCAAGCAATACTCTAGCCTCAGCCTCCCATAGTGCTGGGATTACAGGTGTGAAGCACTGCATTCCCAAAGTCTGTGTTTTAACCAACAGATTATATGGTTCCTGTGTGTGGACCAAATGTATAATAGGAAAAAGATTAACAAGTAAGTGGACAGATAGGCAACATAAAAGATTAATAGTAAAACCCTAGGTTTGGCACAGTGACTCATGCGTGTAATCCCAGCACTTTGGGAGGCTGAGGCAGGCGAATCACTTGAGTCAGGAGTTCATGACCAGCCTGGCCAACATGGTGAAACCCCATGTATTTTTCTACCAAAAATACAAAAAAATTAGCCAGGCGTGGTGGTGTGTGCCTCTAGTTCCAGCTGCTATTCAGGAGGCTGAGGCAGGAGAATTGCTTGAACCTGGGAGGCAGAGGCTGCAGTAAGCCGAGATTGCACCACTGCACTCCAGCCAGGGCAACAGAGCAAGACTCCGTTAAAAAAAAAAAAAAAAAAGCCCCAATGCATAAATGAGCAGAGAACAGGAGCTGATAGTTCAGTTCAGAGGAATTGCAAGCTTGGTTTCTAATCCTATTACAGCTACAACAGTATTTCACTCTCCTAAGTGCTGCCGGCTCCCCTACTTCTGGTCTGCACCCCAACCCCAAGGGTCCGATGTTCCCGTTTCTCCTTGTGCTTCATCAGTGTGCTCATGGAAGGCTTTGCAATGGAGACCCCCTTCAACCCTCGCACCCACGCTTACATGATCAGCCACGTTGGTGCAGCCTCCTGCGTGGATGAGGACCCGAGACACATCCTCCGAGCCACTGAGGGCTGCATAGTGAAGGCAGCTCAGGTTTTTCTAGAAGGAAACAGGCATCAATGCAATATCACAAGGACCCCTCCTACTGAGGTTTGCAAAGCTCTTAGATTCATTTTTCCATCTGATTGTCACAACACTGCTGGGAGTATTATCCCCATTAAACTGAGGCTGGAAAAATCAATGACTTTCCCAGGCCTGGTGACCAGTAAAAGGAACTCACTATGGTCTCAGTCTTTTTTTTTTTTTTTTTAGACAGAGTCTCGCTCTGTCGCCCAGGCTGGAGTGCTGTGGCCGGATCTCAGCTCACTGCAAGCTCCGCCTCCCGGGTTCACGCCATTCTCCTGCCTCAGCCTCCCGAGTAGCTGGGACTACAGGCGCCCGCCACCTCGCCCGGCTAGTTTTTTGTATTTTTTAGTAGAGACGGGGTTTCACCGTGTTAGCCAGGATGGTCTCGATCTCCTGACCTTGTGATCCGCCCGTCTCTGCCTCCCAAAGTGCTGGGATTACAGGCTTGAGCCACCACGCCCGGCCTGGTCTCAGTCTTTTCCTCACCTCCTATCACAAATGCAAGAATGTAGACCAAAGCCTGCCCAAGTCTATGGCTGGTAAAGACATGCAGTCGATTGACTCTAAGGAGGTGGTTTTCTTTTTTTATCCCGAGACAGTCTCACTCTGTCGCCCAGGCTGGAGTACAGTGGCACAATCTCGGCAACCTCTGCTTCCCGGGTTCAAGCGATTCTTCTGCCTCAGCCTCCTGAGTAGCTGGGATTACAGGCACCCGCCACCATGCCCAGCTAATTTTTGTATTTTTAGTGGAGACGGGGTTTCACCATGTTAGCCAGGCTGGTCTTGAACTCCTGATCTTGTGATTCACCGGTCTCGGCCTCCCAAAGTGCTGGGATTACAGGCGTGAGCCACCACGCCTGGCAGGAGGTGGTTTTTAAAGAGGAAGCCAAGTAAGATTTGCCAACACAGAGCAAATTCCACCCAGCATGCACTGCCCAACACAAGCTGGTCTTGGCTCATTCAAACAGGATCCTGGCAGGGCCAGAAATAAGGCTTGGTCTCAGTGGGCCTCAAAGTGCTCTCTTTCAGTCAGAGCCCAGCCCAGCCCAATGATCACCTTGCACAAGGCACACACCAGACAGGCCCCACTAGGGTGACCCACTGTCTCAGTTTGCCCAGGATTGAGGAGTTCTTGAGATGTGGGATTTTCCATTTTAAAATCAGGACAGTATGGAGCAAACCAGGACTAGCTAGCCACCCTGCTAAAGTCCCAACTGAGTGAGTACCTGGGGTGTGTGGGACTCAGTCCATCTCCCAATGGGAAATGCAGTCACCGTGGGCTTGGTACCTCCTCCGAGACCCTGCAGCATGACATTCTGGGAGGGGTGGGAGTGTTGAAATGGAATGTGGCCTCGGTCAGAAACCACAAGCTGAGGCTGAAGCCCGAGTCCTGGCATGATGAGCAGCTCCAGCCCACAACCCAATGGCCACCCAGCTGGGTGCAACCTTCCCAGTCTCTCTCTCTCTCTTTTTTTTTTTCTTGAGACAGCGTCTCACTCTGTCGCCCAGGTTGGAGTACAGTGGTGCAATCATAGCTCACTGCAGCCTCAAACTCCCGGGCTCAAGCAATCTTCCAGCTTTGGCCTCCCAGAGTGCTGCGTTACAAGCATGAGCCACCTTGCCCAGCCTTTTTTTTTCAAAGTCACTCAAATTAAGCAGTGGGGAAATAAATATTTTTTAGCATAACATTTTAATTCTCTGTTTTTGAACTGCCTGTGTATTTTTGCTATTATTTATGTTGTATTATTTATTATTAATATTTTTGCTATACTATTGACATTTAGAACAAAGCAAGAATTCCAGAACCTGAAGCCATTCAACCAGCCAAAAAGGCTATTTGTCACTGATACAAAAATAAAAAGCAAAGCAAAACACCAACTCACTACCTAAAGAAAGGTCACAACCCCACTTTCCAGGTCAGAGAGGAGAATTTCTACTGGCAGAATTGATGAGTACAATGGGGAGAAAGAGAAGAGGTTCATCCAGGGCCACACCCCAAGCCCCAGCTCTGTCAGGGGAAAGCTTCGTCAGTGGGTGGGAGCTCTGGAGTCAGGGGAACAGGCTTTTGAGACTCATCTTTGCCTCGTACTAGCTTGTGACCCTGCGAAAGTGCCCTCAAAGCTCCAGTTTTCTCATCTGCAAAATAGGTGGAATTTTTCTGAGGTAACAGTTATGAAGGGGCTTTGTGAACTATCAAGAGCTTAACAAATAGAAGACACTAACAGGGCCAGGTGCAATGGCTTCCGCCTATAATCCCAGCACTTTGGGAGGCTGAGGCGGGTGGATCACTTGAGGTCAGGAGTTCAAGATCAGCCTGGCCAACATGGTGAAACCCTGTCTCTACCAAAAAAATACAAAAATTAGCCGGGCGTGGTGGTACACACCTGTAATCCCAGCTACTTGGGAGGCTGAGGCAGGAAAACTGCTTGAACCCAGGAGGTGGAGGTTGCAGTGAGCCAAGATCGCACCACTGCACTCCAGCCTGGGTGACAGAGTAAGACCCATCTCAAAAGAAAAACCAAAAAAACACTAACAGGTGTTGAGGTGTTGGACCCTATTATGTCCTGGGCACTGTGTTAGATATTTAATCCTCACAATAATGTAAAAAAGTAAATGTCATCCCACTTTATAATTGGGAAACAAGGCTCAGAGAGGTTAAGTAACTTGCTCCAGGTCACAGGGCTCAGCAGTGGAGAAGCCAAGATCAGAACCTGGCCTGCTGCCTCGAAGCCTCCATTCACTCAGAGTTCAGGAATCACTGTGGCCATTACTGCCGACACGGCTATGGCTCAGCAGACAAGAGCAGATCGCAGTCTTGGGAGGGCCTGGCTACCTGGGTGAGGGCATTCACGGTGCTCCCAGCCCTGAGGAGGAGCCGCACACAGTCAGGGTGGGTCCCTCCAGCAGCCGCATGCAGGGCAGTCAGACCTTCCTGCAACACACAGGGGGAGCAATGAGGATGGTGGGGAGGCCCACCCAAGTGACCCCCAATCCCACTGTGAGAAGATGCCCCTTGTGCCTTGGCCCCAGGGCCCCTTGAGCCCTCCACTGCCCTGCCGCTGGGAAAAATGAGCTTTCTTGTTTGTGATCCCATGAGCCCCACCCCTGAAGTCCTCACTTTGTGGAGCACACACATGGCATAGTCACTCCTGGCTCCACATCTCGGCTCACGTTCTGCCCCTCCCCCTGTCTGTGTCCTCCTACTCCAGCAAGCCCTCCCTCACCATCCTGTCCATGGCGACGTCTCCCTTCTTTGAACACACACTCTGTGTCTCACTTATTTGGTGATCATGCCAAGTGCCATCATTAAGCCTGGAGTTCAGTGCTGCTGCTTGTCTTTCCCTGGTGGGCTCTCAGTTTGAGATCATGCCCTCAGCCTCCTGGCTTTAGACTGCACCATGGATTGGTGGGGGTTCCTCGAAGGCACACAGCAAGCAAGAGTCATGCATCTCACCATCCCCCAGGTGGTGACTCACCGCATTCTGCTCCTCCAGGTCCAGCCCAATGTCCACAAGTCGCTGCAGCACAGCCATATGGCCCCGACCAGCAGCCAGATGAAGGGCTGTGTTCCCCTCCTGCAGGAAAAAGGGCTCCTGAGAGGCCAGCAGACCAGAGAGCCCCAGAATCATAGACCTGTGATGAGCTGCGGCCATGCACACTGGGTCAGTGCCACCCTGCTCCTGACAACTGCCAAAAACTACAACCAGGGGCAGATTGCAGGGCCAAGCCCTGGTCTTTCTTTCCTTATACTTCAAGGCAGGCACACTGCTTAAAAATTAAACAAAACCAATTCTACTTTCCACGTGCCCATCTGAAGCCAGTCTCTCCTCGGGTCCCCCAGATCCATCTCCTCTCACTGCTCAAGGCCCCAGCAACTCTCCCCTGAGCTCAGGCTGTTCCAGGCAGCTGCTTGCTTCAGTCACCTGCCTCCCTCAAGTCTCTGCGTGAGACGTTAGTTTCTTATTGAGTAGCGTGGCCTGCCCGGGCCACACTCTGAAACTGCAAACCCCACCTCTGGCCTCCTGAGCCTATTTTCCTGCCCTGCTTTTCCTCTCCCCTTGCATGGATCGCCTTGCCAACACACTCTGTCAGTGACTGTGTGCTTAGTGTTTTAGTGTTTATTGTCTGACTCTTTTTTTCTTTATTATTTTACTTTAAGTTCTGGGATACATGTGCAGAATGTGCAGATTTGTTACATAGGTAAATGTGTGCCATGGTGGTTTGCTGCACCTGTCAACCCGTCACCTAGGTATTAAGCCCCACATGCATTAGCTATGTATCCTGATGCTCTTCCTCCCCTCGCCCCCACAAACCAGGCCCCGGTGTGTGTTGTCCCCTTCCCTGTAACCATGTGGTTCTCATTGTTCAGCCCCCACTTATGAGTGAGAACATGCAGTGTTTGGTTTTCTGCTCCTGTGATAGTTTGCTGAGAATGATGGTTTCCAGCTTCATCCATGTCCCTGCAAAGGACATGATCTCATTCATTTTTATGGCTGCATAGTATTCCATGGTGTACATGTGCCACATTTTCTTTATCCAGTCTATCACTGATGGGCATTTGGATTGGTTCCATGTGTCTGACCCTTGTTGCTGGAACATAAGCACCACCGGGGCATCTATTTTGTTTTCTGAAGTTTCCTTAAGTGCTTAGAATAGGGCCTGGGGCACATGGCCAACACTCAGTAGATGTTTGTTCAATGAGTCAATGATGTAAGAGGGTCTTCAGGGGATCATGTGGAGAGCCTGACATGTGTCCCTGGAACTTGAAGGCCAGAGGACTGGTAGTTGCTTTGCACTTGGAAAGTCTAAAGGTGACAGTGACATAGCCAAGAGAAGCAGCTGCACTGGGCAGGGCAGAGGGTGCAACGTACTCTGTATTTGAAGTGGCCCCTGCTGAGGTCAGCCTGCTTGGGGTTGTCCTTTAAAGGGATCTCCCTGCTGGGCGCGGTGCCTCACACCTGTAATCCCAGCACTTTGGGAGGCTGAGGTGGGCAGAGAGCTTGAGCCCAGGAATTCCAGTCTGGGCAATATAGTGAGACTCCATCTCTACAAAAAATACAAAAATTAGCCAGATGTGGTGGTACATGCCTGTAGTCCCAGATACTGGAGAGACTGAGGCAGGAGGATTGCTTGAGCATGGGAAGTTGAGGCTGCAATGAGCTGTGATTACGCCACTACACTCCAGCCTGGGCAACAGAGTAAGATATTGTCTCAAAAAAAAAAAAAAAAAAAAAATGAATTCAGCTAAAAATAATAAAATTTTAAAGTAATTTTAAAAAGCCCTCAACAGCTTTGTTTTTCTCTCCTTGCCAGCTTCTCTGCAGCCTGTAGCCTGTCGGCTGGCTGCTGCAAGCCAGGACAAGCAGTGGGAAATGTAGTCACAGTGTAAAATCTCTGTGTTCAGAGACACGCAGGAAGCAGGTGAACCGTGAAAGGCCAACACATGCCCCCAGTTAACAGAGTGTAGAGGCAATGGTGGGTCTTTCTTCTTCCTTCTGGGTTATAAATATCCATGTTCTGGCATTTGAAGCTGCAGGTGGCACACATGGATGGCTGACAGGCGCTCACACTTTCCTGGGCAGGGCAGTGGGTTCAGAGGCAGGAGAGCTGGACAGAAGGCAGCCTTGGCGTGGGCCCGGGGTCCTCTCCCCTCCACCTTCGGGACGTCCAGCATCTCTGCCTCTGTGAGGCCTTGACAGCAACACCTCACCCTTCCAAGTGGAGTCAGTCGCTCTCTCTGGGCTCTCAAAGCCTCCCTAGCATTCTAGAGCACACGTGGAGAGACCTGTGTTGTCATTGACTCTAAGAGGTCTGTCCCCTTAGCAGGCATTGAAAAACTTACCGTGCCCCCTCCCCAGATGAAACTGAAAATGAAAACACTCCTATTCTGAAAACACAAAACTTAACAGGGGTATGCAATTTTAAAAGCTTCTTTGCAGAATTTCTGATTGCAAGATTCTGGAGAAGTTCATCAAAGCTGTATTTTCTCTTTCTCTGTTCTTGATGCTCATGTTCTTCTGGGGCCCTGAGGTATGATCATTTTGCCTCTTGGGTTAGCCAGTCCTGGCAGGTGCTGCCCTCCCCATTCTCTGTGTGCCCAGTTCCTGGCCCAGTGCCTTGCTCAACCACCTGCTCAACCCAAAAGGATGAGTGTGGATGGACTCAGTGCGGAACCCAAGGGAGTCCAACCCAGGAGGCAGCCTGCTAAGGGGAGGAGCACAGCTTTATGCATTAGGATGCTGCTTCCAAATCCAGCTCTACCTGTGTCTCGCTGTGTGACCCTGGCTAAGGCATCTCCCTCTCTGGGCATCAGTTTCCACAGCTGTAAAACGACAAGGCTGAATTCAGACGCCTTCCAGTTACAAGACCCGGCAGTGGATTTGTGTGTGAGCTCTCTATCACTTCGGTATACACAGAACTCCCTCTATCCTGGCCAAGCACCGATTAATAACGGAGTTAATCTCTTTGTTGGAGGCATCATTTAGAATTTGCTGTAACAGGCCGGGCGCGGTGGCTCACACCTGTAATCCCAGCACTTTGGGAGGCCAAGGTGGGCGGGTCACGAGGTCAGGAGATCAAGACCATCCTGGCCAACATGGTGAAACCCCATCTCTACTGAAAATACAAAAAAATTAGCCGGACATGGTGGCGGACGCCTATAGTCCCAGCTACTAGGGAGGTTGAGGTAGGAGAATGGCGTGAACTCGGGAGGCGGAAGTTGCAGTGAGCCGAGATGGCACCACTGCACTCCAGCCTGGGTGACAGAGTGAGACTCCGCCTCAAAAAAAAAAAGAGAAAAAAAGAATTTGCTGTAACATATTTTCCCTAATGATTCACAAGGGTCCAATGATAAGAGTCATTTATAGGGTAGACCCTCCGGTCCCCATCACTTGCCCCTTCTCAGATTGGTGAAATCCTGCTCATAAGCCCTGAATGATATGCTCCCTCCTCTATGCTCCCATCCTATTCCTGCCATAACCAGAGCAGAGCAGTTGTGTGGCTACCACCCCCTAACACTTCCCCACGTCTGCCAACAGCAGACAACCCCAGTAGAATACAGCCCTGCTCAACGCACTCCAGGCAGCACTACCAACCACCCAGATCTGCCACCCTGGCCAGCCACGTCAGATCAGAAATCCTTACTATGACTGTGGCACTCAGTTCCTTGAGTAAGAAACGGTGTCTTGGGCATCTTTTTGCCACCAACCTGTATCATAGGGCTGGCCCATAACGCATGCTAGTGAAGGGCCTGCTGGATGAACACTAAATATGCTCTCGTCTTTGGGCCACATGGCCCTCCAGCGCAATGGGAGTCAGACGGGGACACAGGTGAGGAGCCAGAGCCTGGAAGGTAGCAAGTTTTGCACTCTGGTCAGGATCCCAGAGCCTCACGGACACAGTACCTTGTCTTTGACACTGTGGTCACAGCCAGAGCCCACGAGGAAATCCAGAGCATCCAGCTGCCCGTACTCAGCTGCCCTGTGAAACGCCGTCCTCCCCAGCTGACCAGGAGGAGAAGTGGTGTGAGCCTTCCTCACTCTGTCAGTGGGCATACCTGCTTCTGCCCACCTGGCCTCTGTTTCCCAACCACTCTGGCTTTGCAGTGGCCTCTCCTGCCCCAGATACTGTCCTCTCCCCTTGCCTCCCCACACCCTGCCTGGAAAGCCCAGACCCAACTTCCCAACGAGAGCCACTTGCTGGGGTCCCTCCCTCGCTGAAGTCCTTAGGTGGCTCCTTGCTGCCTAATGAATAAATAGATTCTTGAGGATGGGAGTTGAGATCTCCAGAGGAACCTCCAACCACCCATCGGACCTTCCCTCCTAAGATTCCAGTCCCTCAGAACTCACACTAGAGCCCTTTCCTGTCCCTAAAGCTCCCACAAGCCTTGCTCTTCCATTTGGTGCCCCTTCCAACCCCTGATTTCCAATCTTACCCACAAATCCAGTTTATTTACCAAATGCCACCTCCTCCAGGAAGCAGAAGCAATGGCTTGCTTTTCTAACCCACCCAGTCCTTGATCAGGGCCTCTCTGCGGCAACTGACTGTGTTCTGCTTGTATTTTGCTCGTTTGTGCCCCAACACCTCTTCCAACCAGTGGCTCCCCAGGCCAGGTGCAGTATGCCCACAGATCAAAGGATGCACCCAAGGAATGTGGTAAGCTCAGTGGGCAAGAGTGGCCCCAGGAGCCCCCCGCCCAATGGGAATGATGAGTAGCCCTGAGGCACTCTCACCTTGTCTACGTGGTCCAGGGCCACATCCTCCAGGTCCTCCATTATGAACGCCAGCACAGGCACGTGGCCTTTTTGGGCTGCGCAGTGCAGTAAGGTCAGGCCATCCTGGAAACAAGTGCAGGAAGGTCCCTGCAGTCTGCGAAGGGAGGCCCTTTTCACATGCTGCCAGTCTCCCAAACAGCGAGTGTTTGGGACCCAGAACACAGCCTCCCCATGGACACAACACTGTAAATGATGAATGGACCCCAGGGATAACCCACTCTGCTGCCCACTCAGCCTCAGAGGGGCTGGCAGGAGTCGGGATGCCAAAGTTCAAATCCCAGCTCCAGTACCCCTCAGCTCCAGAGTCTTGGGCCAGTTACCTCCACCTCTCTGAGCCTCCATTTTCACATAGGACAAACTAGCATCATAATCCCTGACCACCTCAGTGGGTAGTTGAGAGGACTGCACCTAAAGGAAAAGTATTTTATCAACTAAAAATTAATTCAAGCATGTATGATGAGGTCGTATAGCACTAGTAGCCTCCAGAATAATTAAGAAGGTTCTAGACATCTGCCTTCCTCGATACAGCTGCTATTGAAGATGCAGGTGACCAAGTGACCAGTGTATGTCACTAGGAAGTGACCTCCTCACCTTCTAGGGCAGATTAAGAGCAGATGTGGTCTGCAGGGAGTAGAGGGAAGTGGCCTGGGTTGAGGGTGGACAGGAAGAAGGTCTCTGGGGCCTAGAAGCAAAAGGAAGGAGGCTTGCAAATACTATGTTTATGCCCCAGGGCTTCTACTTCTGCCTTGCATTAAGGTCAGATTATTCGAAGTCCTGTTTGCAACCATCAGTGAGTCATAAAAATCAGTAGAACAGTGTTTTACATCTTGACAGTGGTCAAATCTCAGTGAGTATAAACTTGCAATGTGTGTATTTCTTTTTTTTTTTTTTTTTTGAGTCAGAGTCTCGCCCTGTCTCCCAGGTTAGAGTGCAGTGGCACAATCTCGGCTCACTGCCTCCTGAGTTCAAGCAATTCTCCTGCCTCAGCCTCCCGAGGAGCTGGGATTACAGGCACCCTCCAGCACGCCCGGCTAATTTTTTGTATTTTTAGTAGATACGGGGTTTCGCCATGTTGCCTAGGCTGGTTTTGAACTCCTGAACTCAGGCAATCCGCCCATCTCGGCCTCCCAAAGTGCTGGGATTACAGGCGTGAGCCATTGCGCCTGGTCCAGTGTGTGTATTTCATGTTGGTATCACGGACCCCTGGATATGAAGGGATGAGAAAGGCACTTCCCTCTTGTGTTCTTCCCAAATTCCATAGCCCTGGACTGATGATTTTCATGAGAAAAACATGAGACAAACTCAAATTGAAGGGCATTCCACAAAATACTTGACTACTACTCTCCAAAAGGGTTAAGGTCATGGAAAACAAGGAAAAACTAAGAAATCATCACAAGATTCGAAGAGACTAAGAAGACAAAATGACTAAAGCATTGTAGAATATTAATGGAAAAACTGCTGAAATCTTATTATAATCTATAGCTTAGTAAAACTGTAACTATCACCAGCAGAGCTACGTAAACAGCAGGGAAAGGAGAAAGCTTCAGGGCAGAAGCAGGACTGGGCCTGTGGCATCTACAGGTGGGATGAATCCCTTTGGGGAAGACCTTGAACGAGAGATGGAAATGAATAGTGGGGTCTATCATTTGCAAAGCTGGCTGCATCTATTCCCCCTGCCCTTGGAAGCACACCCCAGGATCGTGCCATTCTTCTCACCGAGAATCTACACTGGTCCTGTGATGGGCTTTTGAATGCAATGGAGGTGATACCACGTGGCTTTCCAGCCTTGGTCTCTAGAGTCCTTGCCAATTCTGCTCTGGATCTTTTGCTGCCCTGAGGCAGACACGTAAGGAAGTCTATGCTGGACTTGCTAAGGATCAGTGGCCACCTGGAGAAACTAGCCGCACCATCCCAGACATTCCAACCCTTCCTGCAGAGGCTCCAGACATGTGAGTGAGACCCTCCAGTGCCAGCAAGCCCCCAGCCCACCCACCTGCTGACTGCAGCCTTGTAGGTGAGCCCAGGCAAAGCCACAGGAACTGCCCGCCAACCACAGAATTGTGGAAAATAATATATCATTACTTTCAGATTCATTACTTTTAAATTTTAGAGTGATTTGTTGCCAAAAACAGAAAATGAATATAGAGGGGATCTGCTTAACTAGAAGAGTCCATGACTCAGAACCTCACCCTCCATATACACCCAAGACCCTGCCTTCCTCAATCTAGAACATGGAGGCTCATTCACAACTCTGTTTACAGTATACTACATCAAGACAACACTGGATTCCCCAGGGCCACTGAGCCCTTCCAAGGCCAAGCCAGGCCAGGCCAGCAGGACCAGACAGCAGAACCCTGAGCTTGAACCTGGGTGTATTCACAGGGTACCCTCCTGCTGACCGCTCCCTCCCACACTCCGGCTCAGAGCTTGTGACCCACCACATAGGGGCATGATTCTCTGGGATGGATTTTCCAACCCAAATGCTTTCAGGCACTCCCACCACTGCCAACAGGATCCTAACAATGGCATGAGACAAACCTCTTACGTGCCATGACCCTTTTACATCTGGTGAAGCCTATAGACCCCTTCTCAGACTAACATTTACTTAAATGCAAAAAAATAAATTATACAGGAAAAAAATTTAATCAAATAAACAGGCTTACAATGGCGTATTCATTTTCTATTGCTGCTATAACAAATTACCATAGCTTCATGGCGTAAAACAGCACAAATTTATTATTTTACAATACTGAAGGTCAGAAGTCTAAATTGGGTTGGCAATGCTGTGTTTCTTCTGGAAGCTCTTGGGGAAAACCCATTTCCTGTCCTTTTCCAGCTTCTAGAAGCTGACCAAATTCCTTGGCTAGTGGCTCGCATCGCTCCACCCCTGCCTCCTTCATCACACCTCACACACATCGCATCACACCCAACAAATTCCTATTGGCGTGTTAGGTTCTGGGGGTTCAGAGGTTCTAGGAATTAGGATATGGACATCTTTGAAGTGGCATTATTCTGCCTACCATAAAAGGAAACCAATTGGCTGGGCGCAGTGGCTCAAGCCTGTAATCCCAGCACTTTGGGAGGCCGAGATGGGCAGATCACAAGGTCAGGAGATCGAGACCATCCCGGCTAACACGGTGAAACCCTGTCTCTAGTAAAAAATACAAAAAAAAAAAAAAACTAGCCAGGCGAGGTGGCGGGCGCCTGTAGTCCCAGCTACTCGGGAGGCTGAGGTAGGAGAATGGCGTAAACCCAGGAGGCGGAGCTTGCAGTGAGCTGAGATCCGGCCACTGCACTCCAGCCTGGGCCACAGAGCGAGACTCCGTCTTAAAAAAAAAAAAAAAAAGAAAAGGAAACCAATTATATTGAAATTAAGTTATCAAAATATTACAAACCAAGTTTTCAATCTAGTAACACATGTGCTTCCTTACTGACCTGTTAAACAACAAGATCTACTGAAGGGTCTAATCACTGCCATAATTTCAATGTAATGATAAATGTAAGGAGTATTTTAAGATAACTGCAAAAACTTTCATGTGATACGAAAACAGCTACATTTTCTGTTAGTGACAAAGTCACAACTACTAATATTACCTACATTCATCGTTGAAAAAAATGCTAATTAGTCGGGCGTGGTGGCATGTGCCTATAGTCCCAGCTACTCTGGAGGCTGAGGCAGGAGAATTGCTTGAACCCAGGAGGCAGAGGTTGCAATGAGCTCAGATCGCACCACTACACTCCAGCTTGGGTGACCAAGCAAGACTCCATCTAAAAAAAAAAAAAAAGAAAGAAAGAAAAAAATGCTAAATTTTCAAGAAGTTAGCCAAAATAAATACGCACTTTTTTCCAATCCAAGTTCATAGGTCCTCTGAATTTTCTCCAACAACCCATGTGAGAACTCCTGGCTGAGGGATTTGGCCCAGAAATGTTTGCATTTTCCTATGGGCGACTGACACCCTAAAAGGTGAGCCACCAGCGGAGGGATTCCGGGCACTCTCACTTGCTGAGGCCCTGCTCCCTCAAACCACAGTGCAGGCTGATAGAGTAACTCACCCACCATACCACACTTGGTAAATGATGCTTTGCTCCTTTCACCCCACCACACTGAGCATAAGGGGTACGGGGCCTGGCAGGAGGGTGGAGGAGACCTCACCTCCTTCTCATTTAATTTTCCTAACTACCCTCTGAGGGAGTTACTTTGATTTCTCTCCTACAAACAAGGAGGCCAGCCAGAGGGCTGGGGACTGTTCCAGCTCACCGAATAGGACAGAGAGGTGGGGGAGATCAGAAGAAAGAGGGACAGGCAAAGGCAGGTGGGGGACTGGAGGGGCAAGCGGGGATGGGGGGCAGAGGTCGGCGGAGACCTGTGCATCCAGGGCCAGGGGAGCCGAAGGGACAGAGGGCTACCAGCTGAGGCCTTACCTTGCTCTTACAGTGGATCTTGGCCCCCGAGTTTACCAGGATCTGGAGGATTCGTAAGTGGCCGAACCAGGCAGACAGGAGAAGCGCGTTCATCCCAAACTGGGGGAGAGGACATAGAGGAGGTGAGAAGAATGTGGGAAGGCGTGGCCGTGCCAGCCAGGCCCTGTGCCTTATGATTAAACCAAACAACCGGAAGGAACTATAAGTGCCACTCAGTCCAGGGAGCTCCAAGCTTTAGGAATTTAAAGACCAAGATTTTTTTTTTAAATAAAGGCTGATGTACTGTTGCAAACTTTTTAAATTTATTTTTTGCTAAATGAAACTTAAAAATAAAACAGCTGCCGGCCAGGCTCGGTGGCTCATGCCTGTTATCCCGGCACTCTGGGAGGCCGAGGCGGGAGGATCACATGAGGTCAGGAGTTCAAGACCAGCCTGGCCAACATGGTGGAACCCCCGTCTCTAGCAAAAATAGAAAAATTAGCCAGGCGTGGTGGTGGGCACTTGTAATCTCAGCTACTTGGGAGGCTGAGGCAGGAGAATCACTTGAACCCAGGAGGCGGAGGTTGCAGTGAGCTGAGACCCGCCACTGCATTCTAGCCTGAGCGTCAGAGTGAGACTTCGTCTCAAAACAAACAAACAAAAAAAAAGGCTGCCATTTACTCTCATCATCATTTCATAAAGAAAGACCATTTTAGAAGAAAAAATTTGTAAGGAACCAATCTTAGAATATATTCTTGGCAAATAAAGCTTCATAACTGGGCATGGTGATTCACGCCTGTAATCCCAACACTGTGAGATGAGGATCACTTGAGCCCAGGAGTTTGAAACCAGACTGGGCAAAACAGGGGGACTCCCATCTCTACAGATATTTTTTAAAAAATAAGCCAGGCTTGGAGGCATACTCCTGTGGTCCCAGCTACTCGGGAGGCTGAGGTGGGATCACTTGAGCCCAGGAGATAGAGGCTGCAATGAGCTGTGATCGCACCACTGCACTCCAGCCTTGGTGACAGAGCGAAACCCAGTCTCAAAAACCAACAAACAAAGACAAAAAACAAATGTAGCTTCATGAAAAATACATTGTCCCTCTTTTCTGATTTGCTATGACTGGTGAAGACCTTATCCTGGACTGGTGTTTAAGAACGGACTGTTTAAATCTCCCATAGAGGTTGGGCATGGTAGCTCAAGCCTGTAACCTTAATATTTTGGGAGGGACCAAGGTGGGAGGATCGCTTGAGCCCAGGAGTTCAAGACGAGCCTGGGCAACATAGTGAGACCTGTCTCTACAAAAAAATTAATTAGCTGGGCATGGTGGTGCGTGCCTGTAGTCCCAGCTACCTGAGAGAATGAGGTGAGAGGATCATTTGAACCCGGGAGGCAAGGGTTACGGTGAGTCAAAATTGCACCACTGCACTCCAGCCTGGGCGACGGAGTGAGAGCCTGTCTCAAAAATAAATAAATAAATAAATAAATAAATAAATAAATAAATATCCCATAGAATATCTTCAAAGCAGATAGCTTAAGTCTGCAGCACCACACCACCTCACGAGACATCCCTGCACAGTCAAACACTGGCTTCTCTTAGAAATGCCTCCTCCAGGCGGAGCTTGCAGTGAGCCGAGATCGCGCCACCGCACTCCAGCCTGGGCGACAGAGCAAGACTCCGTCTCAAAAAAAAAAAAAAAGAAAAAAGAAAAAGAAGAAATGCCTCCTCGAGCTCTGTTGAAATCTGCACTCCTGCAATTTCCATCCCACCAACTCTCTGGAGCAACTGAAAATATGTCTGTGGCTCCACTCAGGGCAGCCCCGGGCCTGTTTGCAGAGTGCTCTTCCTCCACATCTGCACCGTGCTCCAGGGTCCCCAGAGCCCCTTCAGTGACCTCCACTGCAGTAGGGTTCCGCACTTCCCCCACCTCCCTGGAGTCTTTTCTTCTCTGTGAAGAGCAACCCCAGGCCTCCAAACTCAGCTCTGGGGATACATCAAGAGCCAGCCAGATCTGGGAATAGTTTTTTGCAGTGCCTCCTTGGGTGTGGCTCCACCAGGAGCCTTTGTGAGGGGTACCAAGAAAAGGGGTCTTAGCGGCTGGCACCAGAATTCCTCTTAGGGAGGGAACTGTGTTTGGGTAAAAGCCTTGACAAAGGGTTAAGACAAAAGGTGAAACTCAGAGGGAACTCACTGATCAGCAGGCTCCCGAGCATCCAAAGAGAGTTGCTCTGCTCTGCTTTAGAAACAGGCGGGAATTTGGAGGCAGGAAGGGGGCGGTGCAGACAAGGACAGCACTGGAGAGAGGGAGGGGAGCAGAGGCTGGGCCCAAGGCAAGGAAAGAACCAAGGGCCTTTAAAGAACAGAATGTCAAAGAGGGGGTTTTAGGATTTTTACATTGTTTCTGTGTGTGATACAGGTCCCCTCTATATCCCAGTTTGGAAAGCCATCCCACACTACAAGCCTGCTGTGAATGGAGTCCCAGGGAGAGGCACCATGTTTGGGATGAAGCCAGGGTGGAATCAAAGGACTATTTGCAAAATTTCAAGAGGATGCCAAAAGTTGACCAAAAGTAATAGACAGCAGGGACCACAAGCATTTAAATTCTTCCTCCTGAAATCCTAGGGAAGGTGTTGGACCCAGCAAAGAGCCTCAAATGAGGGTCTATCATCCAAGATTGGGGCATATTTTTTAAAATTAAAAAAAAAAGCAACAAATGATGGTCTACATCTGGCCTTAACTAGAGCTGAAGAGGCCAGGAGACCCGGCACTGGCTCAGAGCTCAGCGCCTGGTAGAATATCAGCAACTGTGGGCTGGCTGCAGGAGGGAGGAAAAAGAACAAGCACCAGCAGAGTCCAGGGGAAGAAGTCCACAGGTGCTCGGGAATAAAAAGGGTAAAGGCTCAGGACTGGGGGAGGGAGAGCCATGGCAGCCAGAGCCTCCTGAGAGTGGGGACCCCCGGGACATGTCACAGTCCTAAACCAGCTTTCCCCACATACATAGTTCCTAGGAACTATCCAGGCCGGAGTCCTGTGGCATATCACTAGAGATCCTCCTCCAGCAACAGGATTTCCTTTCTCCAGTATCTCCTGAACCCCATTACTACAGCAGGCAAGTCCACCATGCTGTCCTATTTTTCAAAATGTTACGTATTGCCATTTGCAAAAGAAACAGAGAGGTTTTTGTTTGTTTGTTTGTTTGTGACGGAGTCTCACTCTGTCACCCAGGTTGGAGTGCAGTGCTGTAATCTAGGTTTACGGCAACCTCCGTCTCCCAGGTTCAAGCGATTCTCCTGCCTCAGCCTCACCAGCAGCTGGGATCACAGGCGTGAACTACCATACCTGGCTAATTTTTGTACTTTTAGTAGAGACGGGGTTTCACCATGTTGGCCAAGCTGGTCTCGAACTTCTGATCTCAGGTGATCCTCCCGCCTCGGCCTCCCAAAGTGCTGGGATTACTGGTGTGAGCCACCGCGCCCAGCCAACAGGGAGGATTTCTAAAAGGGCCCCCTCTTACTGTTCTCCCTCATAGCTTCTTTTTTCACTAAACCTCCGAAGGAAGAAGTAACAGCATAGTGGTGATAGTGGGGGTCTTTGTGAGTAGAAAGAGTTGATGCAAGAGGCTCTAGTGTTTCACCAGGGAGCTCAGACTAAGGATCCTAGACGTTCTGCTCCTAAAGGCATCCCTAAATGAGGCCTAAGCAGGTACCGGGAAGAGACAGGATTGGGGAATGGGGAGGTAAGGCTTGCTGCCTCACTTCAACCCCAACTAGTAATCAACCCCCACACAGCGGGGCCTGGGAGCAGAGAGAAGCCAGAACAAAGAAAACTGTTTTCATGGACAACTAAGTCGCCGCAGGGAAGTTTATGGTTTTATTTTTTATTTTAAAATTTTTACCTATTTATTTATTTAGACACCAGTTTATAAGACTGGCTAATTTTTGTATTTTTTGGTAGAGATGGAGTTTCGCCATGTTGCCCAGGCTCGTCTCAAACTCCTGGGCTCAAGTGATCTACCCACTTGGCCTCCCAAAGTACCGAGATTACAGGCGTGAGCCATCACGCCCAGGCACTTTTTAAAATTTAAATGTAGACAAAGCCATAAGTGTATCCCTTTCAAATGTCATTATTAGATTCAGCCTTTTTCCCAAACCTGTAGAGATAATTTTACAGGCCCCGTTACTCATCAGTGCTCTCTCTCAGCAACACACTGCCTGCCAATTGTTTAACTAAGACTGTTAGTCTTTATCCAAGACTTTGATTGAAGTGTTAGCCAGGGCAGAGCCCTGTGGCATATCATGAGAGACCTTCCTCCTGGTGCTTTTGCTAATCAGGCCTCTATCAATCCACCCAATTATCTGTTCTACAGCCCTCTCCCTGTTCACATGCTTTCATGAGGGACTGAAAAGGCTCTCTGAGAACTGAAAGACCCTTGAAAGTGGAGAGCTCTTCATTACTGTATAGGAGGAACATGGAACCAGTGCAGGGTCCCTGGCACCTGAAGCCTTTGACTCCCTGCCACTCTGCACCTGAACGTCTGCATATTCGCAGCAATCTCAGCAACCGGCTCATAGACCCAGAGAGATCTCCAGTGCCCCCCATCACCCTGAGACAGACAGACAGACAGACAGACACGCACACACAGACGTGCCTCTGTGAGGGCCCCTACCGCATCCTCCTCGTCCACAGCAGCCTCGTGCTCCAGAAGCAGACGCACAGCCTGCTCGTGCCCTGCACCTGCAGCCCAGTGCAGGGCCACCCTGCCCACCTGCCCGGAGGGAGATGACACTTGTCAGGTGCTGCTGCCACCTGGCTGCCTGGACCACCTCCCACACCCTCCCCCAGGACAGCTGGTCTGCAGGCTGGAAGGGTCTTTGCTGGCTCTGGTCCCCAGCTGGCTGGGCACCCAGCCCCATTCTGCCGCATGCTCCTCTCCTGCATGGCAGCCAAAGCCAACATAGTAAAATGACTGGACCCATCTGTCCCCATCTGTCCCCATCTAAAACTCTTCAGTTTCCCATGGCTCTCAGAATAAACTCCTGACCCTGGAGATGATGAGGCGCTGCATGGTCTGGCGTTGCCCACCCCTGCTTCTCAGAAATGCCAAGCAGCTTCCCACCTCTAGGCCTTTTCCTGCTGTTGCCCCTGCTGGAAAGCCCATGTGGCCAAGGATTACCCTCCAAGTCCCTGAGAGGCACTGGAGTCCCTGGGTTCTGTCCCCTTCCTTCTCTCAGAATGGGGCTGAAGGGGCCTGATGCACCATCTCATTCTCAGACCACCCTGGCAGTTCAAAATGCCATCCAAGCAGGCCTGGGGGAAGCTGGCCTGTGGCCCCTGTGCCCACTTCTCCCCTCTGTAGTTTTCAGCTTATGAGGGGACAATGAAAGGAAGCACTAGTTTTCTGCGTGGTCTCAGGCAAGCCACGTCCCCTCTCTGGAGCCCAGCTGCTCCTTCCTTCCTCAGGGTTTCTGCCCATACTGTTCTCTCTGCCTAGAATACTGTCCTTCACCTAGCTCCTCAAAAATGCCACTGCCAGGAGGGTGAGGAGGCCCATGCCTGTAATCCCAGCACTTTGGGAGGCTGAGGTGGGAGGATAGCTTGAGTCCAGGAGTTTGAGACCAGCCTGGGCAACATAGCAAGACCCCTATCTCTAGAAAAAATACAAAATTAGCCTGGCATGGTGGTGCATGCCTGTAGTCTCAGCTACTCAGGAGGCTGAGGTGGGAGGATCAACTGAGCCCAGGAAGGTCAAGGCTGCAGTGAGCTGTGATTGTTCCACTGCGCTCCAGCCTGGGTGATGTGAGGTCCTGTCTCAAAGAAAAAATTTAAAAAGCCACCTCCTTGGGAGGCTTTTCCCAACCCTCCTGCACACGCTGTTATGACAACTTATCACAGAGAGAATGAATTGTTTGTGGGATGCTTTGTGTAATGTCTGTCCTCCTCTTTTGCCCATCTCCCAGCGTCTGGCTGCTGACCTTTGACCCTAGCCCTCCTGACTCTAACTTCTCAGATGGGTCCCAGAAGTTAAGAGTTTGACCTCTGGAATTGCCAAGCCTGGCTTGGGATCCTGACCCTGACCTTGGGTGAGGGTCCAACCACTCCAAGCCTTAGATTCCTTAGATTCCTCGAGACAATGCAGGCCATGAGGACAGAGCCTGAGCCTCCCTCCAAGTTAACACATGCAAATGCACCTGCCTCTAGCTCAGATGAACTGCCCCGTGTACTGGCATTATCATGACACTATCCCAGGTGCCCCGATTCAGAGAAGCCCATTACGCACGTGGTTTCTGGCCCTGGTGTTAACCC
>NC_045439.1:137981634-137990220 GCF_002776525.5 Piliocolobus tephrosceles | reverse complement strand
TTACGCACGTGGTTTCTGGCCCTGGTGTTAACCCTCCTCCCAATCAGCTCCTGCATCCTGCTGATGTTGTTCTGGCGGGCGGCCTCGTGGAGCTGCCTCTCCAGAGGAAGCACTATGGGGAGAAAATAGGGTGCAGGATGAGGGGGAGGATCCCCCACACTGCAGACAGCAGAGGTAAACAGCCTGTTCCCACTCCTGGACATTGCTGGGGCAGGGGTCTTTCAGCTAGGAATGGGGGCAGAGCGGCACAGCCCTCCTCCCTCTCAAGGTCAGGGTCCTCCCCAGGCAGGCTGCTCTTCATTAACTCATCCCACAGCTACGCAACCAGGACGTGGTGAAACTCCGAAGACGGAAGAGCAGGGCAAAGCCATTTGCAGCAGGTGTGCCCCATTATCCAAATTTCACGTACCCTCCCAAGAGCTGCTCTTGGGGAAGGAAATGAAATTAACTCCCTCTGGAGTCAGTAACCACCTTTTCAGTCTAGTGTAGAAAACAGCCAGGATTTACTGAGCCACCTATTTCGTGCCAGTGCCGGGTGAGGCCAGAAGCACGTTTACCCTACTCCTGTACCTTCCATCTCCTCGCTCCTCCACCCCTTCTTCCAACCCCTCTGTTGCCCAGACTGGAGTGCAGTGGCATGATCTTGTCTCACTGCAACCTCCGCCTCCCAGGTTCAAGCGATTCTGCCCCCTCAGCCTCCTCAGTAGCTGGGATTACAAGTGTGTGGTACCACACCTGGTTAATTTTTGTATATTTGGTAGAGACAGGGTTTCACCAGGTTGGCCAGGCTGGTCCCCAGCTCCTGACCTCAAGTGATCCGCCTGCCTCGGCCTCCCAAAGTGCTGGGATTACGGGTGTGAGCCACAGCACCCAGCCTCTTCCAACCCCTCTTGCCCAAATCCTAACCAGCTTTCACCTGCCCATGCTGAGGCCACCTCAATTTTCCTTCTCTGTGGTCTCTCTCTTCTCTCTGCTCCTCTCACCCTCATCGCTGCACCTTTAGCACAGAGTCTCAGATTAAAGGGAACCTCAGAGCTCCCCCTGCCCACCCCTGTCACACACAGCTGTGGGCTCAGGGTCAGACTGCAGGTTAGTGTCTGAGCCAGGAGGACCCAGGGCCAGATGATCCTTACCGGAGCCCCATGCTGCCATCATCCTGACGGCTCTTGATTGTGAGGATGTCTAGTCTCCATGGCTAGACTCCAAGCATTTTGGAGGCTCTGGACACACTTGACCCTTCCTGATCCACCCACAGCTCACAGCAGGCCCAAAGGTGGGCACAGGAGGAACCCACAAAACTCTGCTTCTGAGCCAGGCATGGTGGCTCATGTGTGCAATCCCAGCAGTTTGGGAGGTCAAGGCAGGAGGATGGCTTGAAGCCAGGAGTTCGAGACCAGCCTGGGCTACAAAGCAAAACCCCCATCTCTACAAAAAAGTTTTTTAAAAAATTAGCCAGGTGTGGCGGCACATGCCTGTAGTCCCAGCTATTCAGGAGGCTAAGGCAAGAGGATTGCTTGAGCCCGGGAGTTTGAGGCTGCCAATGAACTATAATTGTACCTCTGCACTCCAACCTGGGCAACAGAGTGAGACCCTGTCTCTAAAAAGAAAACAAAAACAGGCCAGGCATGGTGGCTCACACCTGTAATCCCCGCTCTTTGGGAGGCTGAGGTGGATGGATCATGAGGTCAGCAGATCAAGACCATCCTGGCCAACATGGTGAAACCCAGTCTCTACTAAAAATACAAAAATTAGTTGGGCATGGTGGCGCACACCTGTAGTCCCAGCTACTCGGGAGGCTGAGGCAGGAGAATTGCTTCAACCTGGGAGGTGGAGGTTGCAGTGAGCTGAGATCATGCCACTGCACTCCAGCCTGGTGACAGAGCGAGACTCCGTCTCAAAAAAAAAAAAAAGAAAACAGAGGCCGGGTGCAGTGGCTCACGCCTGTAATCCCAGCACTTTGGGAGGCTGAGGGGGGCGGATCACGAGGTCAGGAGATGGAGACCATCCTGGCCAATACAGTGAAACCCCGTCTCTACTAAAAACACAAAAAAATTAGCCAGGAGTGGTGGCGGGCGCCTGTAGTCCCAGCTACTTGGGAGGCTGAGGCAGGAGAATGGCGTGAACCCAGGAGGCGGAGCTTGCAGTAAGCAGAGATCACGCCACTGCACTCCAGCCTGGGCCACAGGGCGAGACTCTGTCTCAAAAAAAACAAAAAGGAAAAAAGAAAACAGAAACAAAAAAAAAATATCTGCTTGTATGAGTGATACCAACAATCCCCATACGAATAGATGCCTGTCCCCTTTCCCAAAGTGCTCACACATACTAACAGAGACAAATATTTGCTGGCCGTTTGCATAGTTACTGCAGGGCAAGTGACCCCACAGCCTTCATGTTTGGTCCAGTATGAATGTCTGAACCCAGCCCCTTTGTGTATCCAGGGACAGGTGATGAGTGTCTTGGTAGGGAAGGCTAAGATTCACTGAGGTGAGAGACAGGCCTGCCATGCAGTTTGCTTTTCTAGATAAATTCCACACAGACTTCTCCAGATGTGAAAGAGGATCTTGAGCTTTCTGGGGCCTCATGGATACAACCTGTGGACCTCAGAGTTGCTACCCCAGGAGGCAATCACACAGTCCTGGGTTCAACTCTGGGTGAACCACTTCCTAGCTGTGTTAGGCAGTTTCCTCATCTGCAAAATGGGAGTGTGAGCTTCCTTACAAGATTAATATAATGATTAGAATCGAGATATGAAAGCCCCTGGCACAGTATCTGGCATATAATGACCATACCACCGCCACCATCACTATCATCACTATTATTCCTCCAAGGCGAAGGGTCAAATTCTGGTAGCCAAAGAGAGCTGCCTCTTCAGGTGTGAGCTTACAGCGGCCTGGGTTCTAGTACCTGCCCTGCCACTTTCTAGCAGCAGGATCCTGGGCTAGCCATATCCCCCTTGTAGGTCTGTTTCTCCCATTGTAAAATTGGGGGAGGGTGAAGAAAGAGATCTGTATAGTTCCCTTCCTGTCTGGCACCCTGTGTCTTATCTGCAGCTTAGGGGTATTGGCCTGGTTTGTATTAGCAAACAGCCAGGAGTCCCAGTGGGAAGCCAGCAGACACTACCTAGAGCCAAGCCAGAGAAGGTTAAGTTAGAATGAAATCAAGTTCCGTCTCATCTCTTCCATCTACCTCCCACATCCAATACCCACTGAGCTGTCTGAGCCTTTGCCCATGCTGGGTCCTCTGCCCAGAATTCTCTGCCACACACACCAATGCTCCATTGCTACACATTCTTCGCAGGCCCCCTCAAGTGATCCTCCACCCCAGACAGAATCATGTACCTACTCTGAAATAATTAGCATCTTGATTGAGCATTCCCACCCCCAACACATCCCTCAGCTGAACAGATGCAGTGTGCCCGCATTTTGGACACTATAGGTCTCAAAGGAATCCAGTGAGCTGCACTATGCGCATTTGAGGGAGAGTCCCGGGATTCAGCTGTCGGGGTTCGGCCAGGGCTGTAGGATCAAGGACTCACAGTGCAGACACCGACACAATCCTTCTCTCCCCTCTCCCAGACAGTGCAGCCAAAGCTGCCCCAGGCCAGCTGATGCCCACACAGACGCTGCTGCCCGGCCTAGAGGCCCTGGCACTGGGTGCACTCCTTGAGGGAGGCTTAGAGTTGCCCTTATCCCACCTGTGGCCAGTCAGGCTCCTCCCCTCTGAGCGCGTGCCCCATCCGATGCGGTCTCCACTCGCTATCCAGCCCCAGCATTCCGGGGGAGCTGGGGCTTTCAGCACTTCTACCACCCAATGGCTGCGTGACCTTGAACAACTCATTTGAACACCCTGTGCCTCAGTTTCTCATCTGCCAAATGAAGATAACGTACTGTCCTACCCAAATGGCCGAAGCGAAGATCAAATGACGTGCCTCTCCTGGGTCAAGGCCTGGCACACAAAGTACAGCACGCAGTCAAGGATCGCTATTACCTTTATTATTTGTAGCTAACCTCTCCGCCGCTGCTCCCCGCTCACCTGGCGGGTGGCGCCCCCGAGTCCCAGACGCACGGGCAAGGTCCCCTTGGCCCGAGGCGCTGACCGGTAACCATTCCGCTCGGAGCCACACAGACACCCAAGTCAGAGGTGGCCGTTCGGAGGGCAACAACGTCACCCCTGACACTCCCCAAACGGATGCGGGAGTCCTCTCGGCCTCGGCCCCCCCCGTCCCCCAGCCAGGCAAACTCACGGCCGTCGGTCTCCCACGCCAGCTCCTCCTGCATCCCGCCGTTCCGCAGCCCCTGCGCGCGCCGGCGCCCAGGTGCGAGGTGTGCGTCCGCTGGGGCGGGGCCCGGAAAGCCGAGAGGAGGGGGCGGTCGCTCCTCCAGATCCCACGCCCCGCCTTCTAGGAGCGCAGATGCGGCGGCCACCCCAGTCCCGGACCAGGATGCGGGTCCCTCCTCCTGCTCTCTTAACCTGCCCACCGCTCCGCGCCCGAAGCCGGCGGGTCGGGGCCACGCCGAGTTCCGCAGGTGCCCCTGACCAAATCTCCTCCCCAGGAGTTCGCCCAGCCTCCCCGGCCCTGGAGATAGATGCGCACAAGGCATCTAGCAGGCTCACCTTCCTCGCGCCTCTCAGGGCAGAGGGATGAGCCTTGGGCCCGCCGCCTCAGGCGCAGAAAGTCAAACCCCAAGGATGTGAGCTGGCGTTTAAGGAACCACGACATCAGCAGCTCTGCAAGTATATGAAGAGATGGTCGGATTTTTCAGTGTTCAGAAAGATGACAATGAGATATCACTTACATCCATTAAGACTGGCAAAAATTAGAAAGCTGAATAATGCCAAATGTCAGCGGAGAATATGAAGCTGTCGAGCTGGCGTGAGTAGCCTGTGGCTGTCAATCTGGAAAACAGTCTGGCAGTAATGAGGGAAATTATGGGAGAACCCTAAAATCCAGCTCCTTGATATAGATCTCTGAAATTCTCTTGCAGGCCCATAAAGGGACATGTAGGAGGATGTTGGTTGCTGTGTTGCTGTGGTTGCTAGGAGTTGGAGACAATCTAAGCGCCCTTTCTTATGAGAGCGGATGGATAAAATGTGACGCTGTGCAGCACTCAAAGCAAGGGACCCGGTGTATTCGTGGCAACATGGATTTAAACACCTAGTGCTAGGCAGAAAAAGCAAATAACCAAACCAAATAAGAACTAGAAGACAATATCAATAAAAATATTACAAATGCATTTACATCAAACAACACAGACTTGCAAAGACACATAGAAACAAAAAGATACCCATTAAATACACCAGAATGGGTTGCACTTCAGACCCTTGGGGGATGTCCATGTCCTTTTTGCCTTAAAGGCATTTACAGCTTCTTTGAATTTAGGGATAACAGGGTCTCAGGCATCTCTATCTCAAGGCAAGAAGCCAGAAAAGCCATGATAGGTGTAGTTACTACTTTGGGGATCAAAGGAGGAAGAGCATCTTTCAGTCATTAGTCCTTAAGATACCGTTCAGGAAGCCTTCCTAAAGAAGGAAGTATTTGGAATGGCCTTTGAAAAATAACATGATGATAACAGCTAGCAATTAATGAGCCCTGAGCCAACCCCTCAAAACGGTCTCAAAATAACAATTCCAATATAATAATCAAAGATATGATTCCTTTTTTTTTTTTTTCTGAGACAGTCTCACTCTTTCTTCCAGGCTGGAGTGCAGTGGCATGATCTCGGCTAACTGCAACCTCCGCCTCCCGGGTTCAAGCAGTTCTTCTGCCTCAGCCTCCCCAGTAGCTGGGATTACAGGTGCTCGCCCCCACACCTGGCTAATTTTGTATTTTTAGTAGAGATGGGGTTTCACCATGTTGGTCAGGCTGGTATTGAACTCCTGACCTTGGATCATCCACCCACCTCAGTCTCCCAAAGTGTTGGGATTACAGGCGTGAGCCACTGCGCCACCCCCCTCCCCCTTTCTTTTTTTTTTTTTTTTATAAGACAGAGTCTCACTGTGTTGCCCAAGCTGGAGTGTAGTAGCGTAATCTCGGCTCACTGCAAACGCTGCCTCCCAGGTTCAAGTGATTTTTATGCCTCAGCCTCCCAAGTAGCTGGGACTACAGGTGTGCACCACCACATGCGGCTAATTTTTGTATTTTTAGTAGAGATGGGGTTTCACCGTGTTGGCCAGGCTGTCCCTGAACTCCTGACCTCAAGTGATCCATCCACCTAGGTCTCCCAAAGTGCTTGGATTACAGCTGTGAGCCACCACGCCTAGCCAAAGATAATATTCCTGAAAACAGTTTAAATGTTTTTTGTAAAGCTTTTGTCACATGTACATCCCTCTAGGGGCACGGTGTCACGTTACGGTTTTAGTCACTTGGAATAGTTCTCTATGTGGTTATGCCACCAACTCAACATGAATAGTTTATTTTGTTTTGCTTTTGTTTTTTAGGTATTTTTAAATGTTAATTTTGCTTTACAATTATGTAAAATATTTACATGTTTCAAAGTTAAGTCTCTGAAGGTTGTCATAGTCAGCTGTGGTGATGGATGAAGAGGGGACCACTGGCTTCCAGCCTTCTCTCACTCTCCTTCACTCCACATCCAGTTTTTCTTCCCAGCTGCTGAGTCTGCTGAGCAACAGTGGCCCCAGGCCATCACAAACTTGGCTGCAGACCCAGGGCATTAGTATCACCCATAGACCTCCCCAGGAGCATATCCTTGTGGTTCCTTTTCAGCAGCTGGACACACTTGGTTTCTCAGATGACTGGCTAAGGACTCCTCTGATCCCCAACTCCCCTTCTGGTCCTTCCACAACTGTGTAAGGCAAATTACTATCACAGATCCCCTATCCCAGGGGTCCCCATCCCCCAGGCTTCAGACCAGTACTGGTCTGTGGCCTGTTAGGAACTGGACCACACAGCAGGAGAGCGAGCATTACCACCTGAGCTCCGCATCCTGAAAGATCAGTGGTGACATTAGATTCTCACAGAAGGTCAAACCCTATTGTAAACTGTGCATGTGAGGGATCTAGGTTGCACACTTCTTTTATTTTTTTTTTTTTGAGATGGAGTTTCGCTCTTGTTGCCCAGGCTGGAGTGCAATGGCACACTGCAATTTCTGCCTCCCAGGTTCAAGCAATTCTCCTGCCTCAGCCTCCCATGTAGCTAGGATTATAGGTGTGTGCCACCATACCTGGCTAATTTGGTTTTTTTTTAGTAAAGATGGGGTTTCACCATGTTAGTCAGGCTGGTCTCAAACTCCTGACCTCAAGTGATCCTCCCGCCTCAGCCTCCCAAAGTCCTGGGATTACAGGCATGAGCCACCACGCCTGACCTAGGCTGCATGCTTCTTATGAGAATCTAACTAATGCCTGATCATCCGAGGGCGAACAGTTTTATCCCAAACCATCCCCTCACCTCCCAGTCCTGTAGAAAAATTGTCTGCCACAAAACTGGACCCTAGTGCCAAAATGTTGGGGACCAATGCCCTAACCCATAACTTCAACATGATTCTGCTTCCCTCACTGCATCCTGACTGACAAAATAACATTTGTGTTGTTGATGCTTACCCTTATATTGTTTAATTTAATCATATGTTCTCTCTTTCCTGCAGTAGCATACTATATACCATCTTCTCACTTTGCCCTCTCCCTTAAAATTCACCTATTTAAGTGTATAATTCAATAGTTTTTAGTACAGTATTGTTCAGAGTTGTATAACTATCACCACTAAATTTTAATATTTTCATCACCCCAGAAAAGAAAGCCCAACCCTTTAGCTATCACCCCCCATGCAGTTTCCCCTCCCCAACCCTCCACACACAGCCCTAGGCAACCACAAATCTACTTTCTTTCTCCATAGATTTGCCTGTTCTGAACATTCTTCTGGCTTTCATTCTGGGAACAATCTGCTACAGAGATCTCTCCGCAGTAGTCTGTCAAGATCTTCCTGCGTCCTTTGTACAGCCTCAGAGTCCTCCACTGGGTGGCTTATTCAACCACTCCCTGTTGATGGACATTGGCCCTGTTTCCAGACTTTTATTATTACAATAGAATTACAATGACCAACCTTATGCATGCATCAATTGGTATTTTTGCCAGTGCACTTATGGGATCTATTTTTATAAATGGGATTGCTTGGTCAAAGGGTAAATGCACATGTAACTTTGCTAGCTATTGCCAAATTCTCCTCCATAAGGTCCAGAAATATTTTGCATTTCCATTACCAATGTATGAGGGTGCTTGTTTCCAAGGAGAACATGCTGTAAAACTTGGATTTTTCCCAATCTGATAAGAAATAGTAATTCATGCCGGGCGCGGTGGCTCAAGCCTGTAATCCCAGCACTTTGGGAGGCCGAGACGGGCGGATCACGAGGTCAGGAGATCGAGACCATCCTGGCTAACACGGTGAAACCCCGTCTCTACTAAAAAATACAAAAAACTAGCCGGGCGAGGTGGCGGGCGCCTGTAGTCCCAGCTACTCAGGAGGCTGAGGCAGGAGAATGGCGTAAACCCGGGAGGCGGAGCTTGCAGTGAGCTGAGATCCGGCCACTGCACTCCAGCCCGGGAGACAGAGCGAGACTCCGTCTCAAAAAAAAA
>NC_045439.1:137959129-137981534 GCF_002776525.5 Piliocolobus tephrosceles | reverse complement strand
AAAAAAAAAAAAAAAAAAAAAAAAAAAAAAGAAATAGTAATTCATTATAATCTTAGTTTGCATTTCTATCATTACAAGCAAAGTTAGTTATCTGTTTCTATGTTTAAGAGTCGTTTTATTTATTTATTTATTTTTCCTGAGAACAATCTGTTCTTATCCCGCTCATTTTTAAAATGATTGTTGGCCTTTTGCTTAAGAGAAATTTTAAAACAGCTTTTTATTTCTTGTCTTATTAATGTTTGTTCATTACTAAAGAAATTTTAAAATATAAAGAAGGGGCCAGGCCCAGTGGTTCACGCCTGTAATCCCAGCACTTTGGGAGGCCAAGGCGGGTGGATCACGAGGTCAGGAGATCGAGACCATCCTGGCTAACATGGTGAAACCCCGTCTCTACTGAAGATATATATATATATATATATATAATTAGCCGGGTGTGGTGGAGGGAGCCTGTAGTCCCAGCTACTCAGTAGGCTGAGGCAGGAGAATGGCGGAATCCGGGAGGCAGAGCTTGCAGTGAGCCAAGATGGGGCCATTGCATTCCAGCCTGGGCGACAGAGCGAGACTCCGTCTCAAAAATAAATAAATAAATAAATAAATACAAAGAAGGAACAAAATACAATCAATCTACTGGAAGACGCCACCATGAATCACTTGTTATATACTGCGCTAGCCCTTTTCTTTTTCTTTTTTTTTTTTTTTGAGGCGGAGTCTCACCCAAACTGGAGTGCAGTAGCTGGATCTCAGCTCACTGCAAGCTCCGCCTTTCGGGTTCACGCCATTCTCCTGCCTCAGCCTCCCAAGTAGCTGGGACTATAGGCGCCTGCCACCTCGCCCGGCTAGTTTTTTTGTATTTTTTAGTAGAGACGGGGTTTCACCGGGTTAGCCAGGATAGTATTGATCTCCTGACCTTGTGATCCGCCTGTCTCGGCCTCCCAAAGTGCTGGGATTACAGGCTTGAGCCACCGCGCCCAGCCGCCCTTTTCTAACAAAAGAAAAAAATATACACACACACACCACACACACACAAGAGTGGTAAATATTTGCTGGTCTTGCATCAGCACTTGGGAGCCAGAATGGCACTGGTTTCCTCTCTGCTTAGATCAATCAGCTGCTTGAGAGGAGGAAGGGGGTAGCAGAAGTCCCCAGCCAAGTGGGGTCAGGGGTAGCCAGTGGGCAGCTCCTGGAGAGGTGCTCCAGTTGAGTGGGCAGTTTGATTGTGGATAGGAGTGGCAGCCCCCTGCAGAACCGCTCACCCAGTGGGGGAAGGAGCAGCAGGAGCACAGGACTAGGAGACCTGAGCTCCAATCCAGATCTGTGCTGCCCAGCTGTGGAAGTGGACAAGTCCCTTCCCTCTCTCCATAAGGAAATAGGCCTGGATGTTCTTTTAGGTCCCTGGCCCCTCAAGCATTGGATTGAGAGGTGATGAATAATCCATTAGAGGAAGAAAGCATTAACCAAAGGGAGGCAGGGCCAGGTTATTTTTCAGGCCCCTGGGTACCCTCTAAACCAGTGGTTTCCAATCTTTTTAGCACCATGGACCTGTTTCCTGGAAGACAATTTTTCCATGGGTTGGAGTGGGGCCACTGGAATGGTTTCAGGATGAGACTGTTCCGCCTCAGTTCATCAGGCATTAGATTCTCATGAGGAGTGCAGCAATCTATTGCATGTGGGGACAATAGGGTTCACGCTCCTATAAGAATCTAATGCCTCTGCTGATCTGACAAGAGGCAGAGCTCAGATGGTAATGCCTGCTGCTCACCTCCTGCTGTGCAGCCCTGTTCCTAACAGGCCACAAACCCGCACTGGTCCCACAACTGGGTTGGGGACCCCTGCTGTAAACTCACAGACCTTAGACTCCACCCACATCTCCCAGCACTTGCGTATCCATGTCTTTCTGAGTCCAATCCTAGCTCTGCTGTGTGACCCCATGCAATCACTAAATCTCTCTGACCTTCAATTTATTTATCTGTGGATGATCCTTTATTTATTTATTTATTTATTTTGAGATGGAGTCTCGCCCTGTGGCCCAGGCTGGAGTGCAGTGGCGCAATCTTGGCTCACTGCAAGCTCTGCTGCCTCCCAGGTTCATGCCATTCTCCTGCCTCAGCCTCCCAAGAAGCTGGGACTACAGGTGCCCGCCACCACACCCAGCTAATTTTTTTGTATTTTTAGTAGAGACGGGGTTTCACCGTGTTAGCCAGGGTGGTCTCAATCTCCTGACCTCGTGATCCGCCCGCCTTGGCCTCCCAAAGTGCTGGGATTACAGGCATGAGCCAACGCACCCAGCCGGATGATCCTTTTTTAATAGGGTTATTTCAAAATGCCTAGGCCTAGGCACACAGTGAGTGCCCTAGTGTGGTGGTGGTCATTATCCTCCAGCTCTCCACCTGCAACCTGTACTAGCCCATGTAATCATACTGACAACTCTATGAGGCAAATGCTAGAATATGGAAGTTCCACTTTACAGAGGAGGCACGTGAGGTTCAGAGAGGTTAATACTTCACTCAGGGACACACAGCAAGCTGTGGAGAGTTGAGAATGGCCTCTCCAAGTGTGACTCTCTCCAAAGGAGAAAGGGGTGATTCCCATGGCGTTGAACCACGTGCTGAGTCCCCAGCCAGGCGACGGCTGAAGGTGAGGTTGGAGGACATCCTTCAGTCCAACCACCCGGCCAGTCCACTGGGACACCCCAATTCTAGGGGGTGACTTTCTCACCAGGAAAGAAAGCAATTTGGCAGAAAGCCTCAGAAAACAGCGCAAACAGGCTGGGCATGGTGGCTCACTCCTATAGTCCCAGCACTTGGGAAGGCCAAGGCAGGTGGATCGCTTGAGCCCAGGAGTTCAAGACCAGCCTGGGCAAAATAGTGAGCCCCACCCTCCACCCCCCCTCCACACACCCCCACTGTCTCTACAAAAAAAAATTAAAGAAACAAAAGAAAAACTAGCGCAAGCATGTAACCTGACGCAGAAGATCCAGGTGAGAGGGACTAGGAGTGTATGGGCGCCCGGTTTCCCTGAGCCTGGCTTGTCGCCCTTAGCGTTCTCCCAGAACTCCGAGGGGAGTGGACAGAGGACTCTGGGCCTCGCTGCAGTTTCGCTTATCGACACGCGGGGGAGCAAGAGCCGGCGAAGAGCAGCCGTAAGTACCATAATTCCCTCCCATCTGTCCCCACGACGGGCACGACAGTGACGGAGGCCAGAGGGGCGCGAGGAGTTAGAGGCTAGAAGTTACAGACTGTAGTCTAACCTGAGATGGGCTGGATCCGCCGATGACAGGGGAGGCTCCGCGCAGACAAGCAGAGTGCCCACATGCTGAGTTTCCCAACTGGCTCCTCCACGCTGGGGTTTCTGCTATACTATTTTCTGAGGCTTCCCCCAAGATTGCCAGTAAGGGTACGTGAATGCCAGGCTAAAGACTTGGGCCATGGGGACGGGGTGAGAGAGGAAGAGACGCGGTGGTAAAGATGTAAGTAAATGTGGGGTTAAGTGGCAGTTTAATTTCCAGACAGCCTCGGGCCTTTCTAAAGAGGGAAAAGATGCAACAACCTTCGCAAAGAAAGTAGGGAATTACTATGGATTCCCGTTAGAGGAATGCGCATTTTAAAAAGCTGCAGGAAGGGGGCAATATTTAACCCAAATGAACTTGAAAAGGTCTTTTTTTTTTTTTTTTTAGACGGAATCTTGCTCTGTCGCCCAGGCTGGAGTGCCGTGGCGCGATCTTGGCTCACTGCAAGCTCCGCCTCCCGGGTTCACGCCATTCTCCTGCCTCAGCCTCCCGAGTAGCTGGGACTACTACAGGATGTCTACAGGCGCCAGCCACCAAGCCCGGCTAATTTCTTTTTGTATTTTTAGTAGAGGTGGGGTTTCACCATGTTAGCCAGGATGGTCTCAATCTCCTGACCTCGTGATCCGCCCACCTTGGCCTCCCAGCACTTATTTTTTTAACTTTTGTTATATAGTTCAGGGCTATATGTGCAGGTTTGTTACATAGGTAAACTTGTGTCATGGGGGTTTGTTGTACACATTATTTTGTCACCCAGGTACTAAGCCAAATACCCAGTACTGATATTTCCTGATTCTCTCCCTCCTCCCATCCTCCACCTTCTAGTAGGCCCCAGTGTCTGTTGTTCCCTTCTTTGTGTCTATAAGTTATCATCATTTAGCTTCCACTTATTTTATTTTTATTTTTATTTTTATTTTTTTGAGACGGAGTCTCCCTCTGCCGCCCAGGCTGGAGTGCAGTGGCCGGATCTCAGCTCACTGCAAGCTCGCCTCCTGGGTTCACGCCATTCTCCTGCCTCAGCCTCCCGAGTAGCTGGGACTACAGGCGACCGCCACCTCGCCCGGCTAGTTTTTTGTATTTTTTTAGTAGAGACGGGGTTTCACAGTGTTAGCCAGGATGGTCTCGATTTCCTGACCTCGTGATCCGCCCGTCTCGGCCTCCCAAAGTGCTGGGATTACAGGCTTGAGCCACCGCGCCCGGCCAGCTTCGACCATCCTGGCTAACACCGTGAAACCCCGTCTCTACTAAAAAAAATACAAAAAAAACTAGCCGGGCGAGGGGGCGGGCGCCTGTAGTCCCAGCTACTCCGGAGGCTGAGGCAGGAGAATGGCGTGAACCCGGGAGGCGGAGCTTGCAGTGAGCTGAGATCCAGCCACTGCACTCCAGCCTGGGCGACAGAGCGAGACTCCGTCTCAAAAAAAAGAAAAAAAGAAAGAAAAAGAAAAAATAAGTGAGAACATGCAGTATTTGGTTTTCTGGTCCCGTGATTTTTTTAGGTTAACAGGCAGAAGGGAGAGAGGTGTTTGCCTGGAGAAAGGATGAGATGACCTGGCGTTGTTGGGTTGAGGGGTGAGGCAGCTTCTGTGATCTGGGTCCCAGAGCAGGGACAGGGTCCAGCCTGTTGTGACAGCCCAATGCACTGGATGTGTGTCCTCTGTAAGAAGGCAGCACAGCCATGTGCAGTGTCCTTGAGCATGCCCTCTGCCCAGGGCTCTGCCAGCCCAGCCAGTGAAGCTCAGGTTGGGGGACAGGAGGTTGGGGGTCAGGGAGAGATGCTTGGGAAGCAAGGAAGAGAGAAAAGGAAAAGGCACCTAAGAGCTGGGAGGCTGGAGTCGGGCAAGACCTTCATCCTCCAGACTTGTTTCTTCATCTGGAAGGTGGAGATAATAACACTACCTAAATGCAGAGGGTTATTGTGAGAATTCGATCAGTTGTTGTTCCAGAAAGTGCCCTGTAACCATTACAAAGGCTAGGCATGAAACCTCCTCTGTAGAGGGCTCCCAGATTGCTCCAAACTCAAAATGCCCCTTTCTTGAGGGTTCCCAGAACCCATGGTCAAGTCTTCCATGGTATCCCTGGCCTGGATGCAAGTAACTGTTTTGCAGCTGTCACCCCCTCCTCCAGCTCCCACTAAAGCACTCTCCCGACCCCAATCCCTGCCAGACTGGGAACTTATTTATTTATTTATTTATTTTTGAGACAAGGTCTCACTGTGTCACCCAGGCTGGAATGCAGTACAGTGGCAAGATCATGGCTTATCACAGCCTTGTCTCCAGGGCTGAAGCGATCCTCCCACCTCAGGCTCCCAGGTAGCTGGAACCACAGGCATGTGCCAACACACACAGCTAATTTTTTTTTTTTTTTTTTTTTTTTATCCAGAAATGAGGTTTCCCTATGTTGCCCAGGCTGGTCTCGAGCTCCTGGGCTCAAACAGTCCTCTCACCTCAGCCTCCCAAAGTGTTGGGGTTACAGGCGTGAGTCACAGCATCTGGCCAACTGTGAACTTTCCAAGGCAGATGTGGTAGCTAATTAATCCTTGTACTCATTCAAAACTACAACCTGATAAGACTTGGCAAAATTATACTAAAGTTTATCTTAAAACAACAACAACAGTAAAAATAGACAGCAATGCTATGAAAACAAAGAGCAGTGGAGGGAAAGATGGGACCAGATATTGAAACAATTTGACAATGACTATCAGAATTTTTTAAATGTACATAACTTTCATGCCAACAACTCAATTTCTAAGAATCTACACCATAGAAATAATTGCAGTAATTATAAAGATGCAAGGATGTCTACTGCAATCTGTTTCATAACTATAGCAAACAACTGGAAACAACCCAAGGGCCCATCAATAGGGGATAACAAAATAAATTTTGATGCATGATTATAAAATCATACAATGCAATGTTGAGCAGCTGTTAAAAAGAAATGAGTGGGTCTGTATTTGCTGAGGTAGGAAGAATCTCTAAGAGACAGCAACAGTCAGAACAGGAAGTATAGTATGAGTCCATTTCTTTAAACACATTCTCCTGCCACTATTGTCACCTTTTTTTTTTGAGCTGGAGTTTCGCTCTTGTTGCCCAGGCTGGAGTGCAATGGCATGATCTTGGGTCACCGCAACCTCCACCTCCCAGGTTCAAGCTATTCTCCTGCCTCAGTCTCCTAAGTACCTGGGATTATAGACATGTGCCAGCACACCCAGATAATTTTGTATTTTTAGTAGAGATGGGGTTTCTCCACTTTGGTTAGGCTAGTCTCAAACTCCCGACCTCAAGTGATCCGCCTGCCTCGGCCTCCCAAAGTGCTGGAATTACATGTGTGAGCCACTGCACATGGCCTTTCTTCACATCTTTATCAGTCAAATTTCCCTTCCTGTCCCCAGATGACAATCTGGCAGATACTGTGCTTTATAATCGTTTTAGGATATTAAAAGTCTGGTCCAGCTCAATTTAAAATTCCAATCTGCAAAATACGGCCAGACACCGTGGCTCACACCTTAATCCCAGCACTTTGGGAGGCCAAGGTGGGTGGATCACGAGGTCAGGAGTTCGAGACCAGCCTGGCCAACATGGTGAAACCCCATCTCTACTAAAAACACAAAAATTAGCTGGGCGTGGTGGTGTGTGCCTGTAATCTCAGCTACTGGGGAGGCTGATGCAGGAGAATGGCTTGAACCCAGGAAGAGGAGGTTGCAGTGAGCCGAGATCGCACCACTGCTCTCCAGCCTGACAAAGCAAGACTCCATCTCAAAAAAAAAAAAAAAAAAAAAAAAAAACTTCAAAATACATACAGCACAGATATATATCATATTGTCATATTTTTCACCACAGCCCTCTGAAGTAGGTACTATGATTATCCTCCACATCTTACAGATGAGGAAATTGTGGTATAGACAGGTGATTTTCCCAAAGTCATACAGATAGTAAATGGCAAAGCCAGGTTCTCTCCCCATAACCACTGAGTTATATCACCCTAGGCTCACAGGACCTCAAATGGGACTTTTCTTTGTCTCAGAATTTCAGCTGGCATACTGTGTATCATTAGCTAAATATACGAGAATTCATTTAGCCATCACCCTAATGATAGACATAGAGATTATTTCCAGTCTTGTGCTATTATAAACAGTGCTGCAATGAACTTTGTGTGTGTGTTTTTGTGCACCTGTACAACTATTTCAGTAATTTAGATTCATAAGAGTACAATTGCTGGATCAATGGGTAAATTTAAATTTGAATAGGTGTTCCAGATATCTATTGCTATATAACTAACTATCTCAAAATGTAGTGCTCAAAAACAACCATTTTGGCCATGTATGGTGGCTCAAGCCTGTAATCCCAGCACTTCAGGAGGCCAAGGCGGGCAGAACACGAGGTCAGGAGATCAAGACCATCCTGGCCAACATGGTGAAACCCCATCTCTACTAAAAATACAAAAATTAGCTGGGTGTGGTGGTGTACACCTGTAATCCCAGCTACTCAGAAGGCTGAGGCAGAAGAATCGCTTGAACCAGGGAGCCGTAGGTTGCAGTGAGCAGAGATTGCACCACTGCACTCCAGCCTGGGCAACAGAGTGAGACTCGGTCTCAAAAAAAAAACATTTTAGGCCGGGCGCGGTGGCTCAAGCCTGTAATCCCAGCACTTTGGGAGGCCGAGACGGGCGGATCACCAGGTCAGGAGATCGAGACCATCCTGGCTAACACGGTGAAACCCCGTCTCTACTAAAAACTAGAAAAAATTAGCCGGGCGAGGTGGCGGCGCCTGTAGTCCCAGCTACCCGGGAGGCTGAGGCAGGAGAATGGCGTGAACCCGGGAGGCGGAGCTTGCAGTGAGCTGAGATCTGGCCACAGCACTCCAGCCTGGGCGACTGAGCGAGACTCTGTCTCAAAAAAAAAAAAAAAAAAAAAACATTTTATATTGTTCATGATTTTGTGGGTCAGGGATTTGGGAAAGGCTCAGCCGATGGTTCATCTGTGATTCTCTTCCAAGGTGGCTTCATCGCTCACATCACTGGGGCCTCAGTGCTCCTTGACTGCTCTTTAAACATGTGGTGTCATATCTTGTAGGGATTCCTCATACGGTTTGGGCTTTTCACAGCATGTGAACATCAGATAATGCAGGTCAGGTAACCAGGTAGTTGGCTTCCAAGAGGGAGGATATGGAACATGCTGGACAATCTAAGGGATACACTTGCAACTGGGACAGTATCACTTGCTGTATTTTATTGACCAGGGAATTCACAGTCCAACCGAAATTCAAGAAAAGGGGACACAGACCCCACCTCTCCATGGAAGGCACATCAGAGAACTTGTGACCACTTTCACTCTACCATAATAGTTATTTCCAAATTGCCCTCCAAAATATTGGTCAATTTACATTCCCACCAATGATGCACTAGATTGTCTTTCCCCACACCCTCACCAACACCATACATTGTAAAACTCTTCAATTCATGCTGATCTAGCAGCTGAAAATGGTACTGTATTTCATTGCTATTTTTTCATGCATTTCTTTAATTATGAGTGAAGGTAAGTATCTTTTCATGTATTCGCTGTTCATTAAATTTTATTTTTTCTTGTGAATTATCTGTCTATATATTTTACCCATTTTGAAATTTGGTTGGACTTGTTTATATTGATTTATAAAATGTACATATTAAAAAGAGTAGCCTTTTTTTTTTTTTTTTTTGGCGACAGGGTCTTGCTCTGTTGCCAGGCTGGAGTGCAGTGGCACGATCTCGGCTCACCGTAACCTCTGCCTCCCTGGTTCAAGCAATTCCCCTGCCTCAGCCTCCTGAGTAGCTTTTATCTGATATTATGTTACAAATAGTTTTCCACAGTGTGTGGCCTTTTGACTTTGTGTTTTGACAGTTTTCTCAGTTTAGGTTTTAAATTTTTACAGGTTCAAATTATCAACCTTTTACTTTAAGATTTCTGGATTTTGTCTGGGCACAGTGGCTCATGCCTGTAATCAAAGCAGGCCAAGGCGGGTGGATCACGAGGTAAGGAGATCGAGACCATTCTGGCCAACATGGTAAAACCCCGTCTCTACTAAAAATACAAAATTTAGCTGGGTGTGGTGGCGCATGCCTGTAATCCCAGCTACTCAGGAGGCTGAGGCACGAGAATCGCTTAGACCCAGGAGGTGGATGTTGCAGTGAGTGGAGATCACACCACTGTACTCCAACCTGGCGACAGAGTGAGACTCCAGATTTTATGTAGTGTGTTCCTGTTGTTTTTCAGAATTTTCCTGCTAGTCTCGAATGTTTATTTTTCCAGATTAAAATTAATATTATTTTCCAAGGCACCCTCCTCAAATTCTATTGTTTTTATTTAAATCACTTTCAGTTTATAGATCCATTAAAGAAAATGCACAACCTTACAATCGGAGTACAAGGCTGGGCCTTGCATTGTTTTGAGTCTTCACTCCCATAGGACATCGAGTCTTAGCAAGGGGATGATGGTGCCATCTCAGGAAGTCCCCAGCATTCCTGGGCACGTTTGAGGGAAGGAGCCCAAGAGTAAACCAAGGGCAGCCCTGGGGTCAGACAAGCCCCACAATGCTCTGTACCTGGGAACCCAAGGCCTTGTCAGGGAGACTCAGAACACAGCCCCCAACACTACAACTCCTGGACTTTCCATTGCAGGGTGAGTCCAGGAATCCTTGAAGAAAACATTCCTTAGAGGCCCAGGAAAGGCACCAGATGTGCCTTCAAAGAGCTAATTCATGTGGTAGGAGATTTCACATAGTGGTGCCTTGTTGGAGAGACCGAGCAGAGTGATGCATTTGCCAAGGAAAATCCTACTGGTCTCAAAGTCACAGCCTTGGAGCAGGGATCTGCTGTGGGAGCCACAGGAATGGCAGGCTGCTGTGGGCACAGCCCTGCAGGCTCTCCTTCCTTCCCAGCTGGGGCTCTGCTGGCTTCTCTCCAATCCTGGAACCCCAGTCTACAGCATCAACCCACTCCTTCCCCAGGCAGGGGCCCAGTTGGGCACCAAAGGCTTTCCCCAAAGTGCCCAGAGAGATTGAGTAGGCATTTGTTTATTCAATAATTATTGATTGTTAACAATGTGCCAGTCAGTGTTCTAGAAACTTGGGGTACAACAAAAAATAAAAGAGACTGAAATTCTTACCCTCCTGGAGCTAACAGACAATAAAAATAATCATAATACTATGTAAATGTTAGAAGAAAAGTGTCATGGGGAAGAAAAATAGGGCAAGGTAAGAGGACTTGGGAGTTGGGTGTTGGGAACAGTCACATTTCCCAAGAAAGCAACTGTGCTAGGGAACTTCCATTTGCCCTCCACATCCCCAGGAAAAGCTGACCTGAAGGACTGCATCCTGGCTGTGGCTGGATTCAGCCAATGAGCCTTGCAGGAGAGCTGAGACAGGTGGGGGAGGTGTTTATCCCACTGGCTCCCTCCTTGTGGGTCACAGCTCTGGTCAGGTGGCCCTCTCCCACAGTTCTCTCCTTCCTTCCACCAACCATGTCTTTCCCTCCCCCTCGCCCTTCTGCCAGGCCTGGGAGTAGCAAAGATGCCCCATGCTACTAGACCTGGGCACTGCACTCTCCCTTAGAGATTCCTTACAGCCTGTCCACACCTTTGAAAATAGTCCTGAAATAGTGCTAATTTGAGTGCTGAGAAATACAGTGATATTTGAGCAAGCTGGAAGGCAGTAAGGTGATATGCCATGCAAATGTCTAAGAGAAGAGTGTTCAGGGCAGAGGGAACTGCCAGTGCAAAGGCCTGGAGGTGGGAGGGTGTGCCTGGGCTATTTGAAGAAAAGCAAGAAGGCGAGAGTGGCTGATGCAGAGTGACGAATGGGGAGAGGAGTAGGAAATAGTATCTAAGAGGTATGTTTTGGGAGGTGGGGACTTGGCATTTGCTCTTGGTGAAGAATGGGATGGATGAGGGTGCACTGGAAGGCTTTGAACCCAGAAGATCTTTAACACTATCACTCTGGCTGCAGTGTTGAGAACAGACTATGGATCAAGGGTAGAAGCAGGAAGGCTGGTAAGGGGGAGGCTCAAAAGACAGTGGGAAAGGAACCAGAAGAGGCTAGTGCTGTGGAGCTGGAGCCAACAGGGTTGACTGAGGACTTTAGGTGTAGGGGAGAAGAGCAAGGGTGGCTTCAAGTCTTCCCTGCATCTGCCTAGCCTGGCCCTCACATCCTGTACCTCTGGGTGCTATGTGTACACGTGTCCAGTCCCTGGGGCTGTGCACTGCAGGCCCATCTCCTCTGGCTGGCCTAGAAGTCTGCCAGCTTCTGCCAAGAGGAGTCTTTGACCAAATCACAGTTTTCTCTACTTGGGCTCATCTGCCTGAGGTCACTGGTAGGGGTGGGGAAGTGGATTCACCCCCTGGGGTGCAGGGAAAGGAGGCTACGCCTACTCTCCAGAGGCAGTGCAGTAAATTAGGACTGTTACCATATCAGTGAGATATTTTCTGGGGCACTCCCAGACCTATGTCCTTCAGCCTAGATCCCGTGAGTCAGACAGACCTGAATGTGACCAGCTTCCTCCTCCACCGCTCACTTGGCTGGCTTCCTCTCAGGCTCCAGCCTTCTATAGGGGCAGCTAAGGCCACAAGTGAAGGGCCTGCTCGGGTGTAGCCCACGCCCCTTCCTCAAGGCCCTCGGCAGCCCTTGCCCCTCCTGTTGGATGTGTTCTTTCAGAATCCCAGTTTGAAGGGCCTCCTCCCATGGCATCCTGTGTGGGGCTGGACTCTCACTGCTCCACAACCTGAATTCAGGCTTCTAGCTCCTTCCAGGACAGCTGGGCCTGGCCTCCACTGAGAAAACAGGACCACACCACACATCAGTCTCCCCCAGCTGACTCCATGCTGAGCTCTCCACTGGCCTGTCCTCTCGGGTCTGCTGGGGCCGTCCAATACAGAGGGCTCGTTATAAGAGTGGGCTCTGGGGTACAAGTTCTGCCACTCCTTCACTTGCATCTGACCTTGGCCAGTCACCTATCTTCTTCAAGCCTGTCCTTCTGACACTGTGGTGTTCCTTACACATTGGAGGCCCTCATAAATGCTTTCTGAATAAGTCTGCATGCAATATGCTTAACGCAGTGCCTGACCCAGAGAACGTGCTCAGTAAAAGTCAACTATTTAAATTATTCCCATTTACAGATGAAGAAACCGAGACTCAGAAATGTAACTTGTCCAAGGCCTCGGGGCTGGGAAATAGTGGAGCCAGGTTCCCCTGTGCCCTGATCCATCAGTCCACCTCCCCCTGCATACTCCCCATTCTTCTCTGCCTCTGTGAGGCCAGCACAGGTATGTCAGCCTCAGAGGGATGAATGGAGAAGCCAGAAACTTACACTCTGAGAACCCCTGAGGAGACAGGAGGCTCCTATCATCATGGGAGATACAAAGATGAATTAAACAGTTTCAGCCACTCAAAGGGCTGCCAGTCTGGAACTGGGAGCCACGGCGCTGGGAACAGAGTCTATCCCTACACAGAGGACCCAGCAAGCCTCAAGGGAGGGGCAGCATCTGGATTCCCAGTACACAATTGGCTCGTTGAATCAAAAAGTTCACAAGAAATAGTGACCACACAATATGAATTTTAAAAGACAAGTCCAGGTTGCAAATATTTTGTCCAACTGTTATAAGAGTATGAAGTGCCCCCAAAGAATCCATTATTGTGGCACCTAAATGACCTCTCACAGCCAGGTGGATCACAAAAATCTATGTTATACCAAACATCCTAAGCTTGACTTGGGGAAAGAGGATCCCCAATTATGCTAGACACACAGATGCCAGCTGCCCCCAGCCTCAGCCTCATGGACATGGCACGTCCACACAGACTAATGTCAGCCAAGACAAAGGGTTACCCACTCTTGGGCTACTAGATTACTTGGTGACTTGAGTTAGTGCCCCCCTCCCCTTTACAGCAATGATCCTAACACCAGTGCTGGGCACTGTAAGGTCTGGAGGGGCCTCTGGTATCCCCGGAGAAAAGAGACTGTTTTTGCATGCTTCTTGTCAGCATGAGAGGCAAGGCCTGGTCTAAGTGACGCCGAGGTTGCAGCCAGGACGTCTCTGACAGGGCTGCTGTCCTCAGATGTGAAGGCTTTGCTTCTCAGCCTCTTGCTACAGACCTCCCTCTCACATTAACTCCTGCCAGGACTTTTGGTTTCGGTTTCTGAGAGCAGAAATAAGTTCTACCCTCCCCCTCCGCCTACCCTACTTCCTTCACCCTTCTTTCTCCCACCCTGGTAGGAAATCCACCCCCCTCGTCCCTACCCCCAGTCCCCACCCCCAGTCCCAGTCTGAGAGGGACAAAGAAGAAGAAGAGAGGGATAGAGAAGGGAGGGAGAAAGGGAGTTGCCAGAGACCTCACTCCATCTTCGGGGCTGGGTGATCACTCACAAATCTGCAAATTGTGCCCTGTGCAACTCTAGAGGACCTTCAAGTCACCAAAATTTGCATATTTATTAGCACACTTTTCAGACAGATGGCAGTAAAGTGTCTTCAGAAGGAGCAGTCTGAAGCTCTGGAGTGGGATTAAAGGGGCTGAATGCCTTTCCGCTCTGATCTCCTAGAAGCGCCAAAGCACCCCCAGTATTTGAGCTGTAACCCACTTATTCCTCTTTGCTCAACTTCCCAGCTGGGCTAGAACCCCAGCTCAAAAGAGGCTCACCAGTCACCTCTAGGTCCATTTGTGGGGCCCCAAGCAAGTCTCCTCCTTTCTAGGCCTCAGTTTCCCCATCTGTAATATGTAAAGAGAACAAAAGGATCTCTAAGGGGCCATCTATATTTAACAGCTGAGTCTGTGCAGAGGCTGCTTGGAGGCAGATGATTACATTTGGGTTGCAGTCTCAGGGTCCTTCTGAAGGAAGGAGGTTGTTGGTTGTTCCCTTGACTGACAGCAGGGCTCAGAGAGGATTCCTTTGTTGAAGAATATCAAGAGGGGCTGTGCGACCTGGGGCGGCTCGTCTAACCTCTCTAAACCTGTTACCTCCCCCATGAAATGGAGGTGGTAATATTCACCTTGCAGGTGGCTGTGACGACTGAAGGGAGTACTGTATGCAAAAGTGCTGGCGTGGAGGAGGCGGCAGAGGGGGGTGGCAGAGGGGGGTGGCGGCGGGGCACGGCAGCCACTGCCTGAGCTCAGGCTCCAGGGCAGGAAACCCACCTGGCAGGCCACTCCTTCCGCTCGCCTCCCGCAGTGGGCTGCCTCCCCTCTCTCTGCAGGGCCATACCTCTGGGAGGATGCCCAGGGCCTGCAAAGCGCTGAGGGAACCCCAAGGAGCCCACACCCCTTAGCCTGTCATACCAGGCCCTCCCCTACCTACGCCCCCCGGCCACTCCCCACCCAGCCCCCCGACCTGCTCGACACCCCCAAACAAGCCATGCACACTTCCCTGCCTTTGCCCAGGCTGCGTCCTTTCCGGGTCACATGCCCTTCCCTCTCCCGCTCCTCAAGACAGCTAAATCCTGCTCATTGTTTAGGGCCCAGCTCAAATGTCACCTTCTGAGGGAAATCTTTCCCTGCCCTTCCAGTAAAGAAAATACTCATTCTTCCTGTTCCCTCCCTCAGTCCCGCACTCAGTCCCGTCAGGAGTGCAGCGAGACTCCAGTCCGCCACATCCCCTCGCGGAGCCCCCGGTGCCTTATCTAGAAAATGGAGGTAAATCGTCCCTACTTGGGGGGCAGGACGAGTTCAGTGGGACACGTCGGGCATCTAAACACAGCGTGGGACGCACAGTAGAGCCCGACGAGTCCAGCCAGTCAGCCCCACTGAGAGGGAAGCAACGCGCCAGGTCCCCTTTCCAGCCTCCTCTAGTTCCTCCCGGAGGAGCAGCTCACAGCTCATTGGAAGATCAACCAGGATTGACAGGTTCCCAGCCCAGTGGCTGGCCGAGCCCGAGAATGGCTCGGGAGCAGGTGGTCGGCCCCTTCCCCTCTCTGGGGCCTCTACCTGCGGAAGGCAGGGCCGGGGGCCTGGTTTCCACATGCTCCCTGTGTCAGCCTGTGGGGCCGACCGCCCCACTGATGACTCAGGTCTCCTCCCCGCCCTTCCCCTTCAGGAAGAGGCCCTGTCATAATCGCAGTTGTACTACATAAAAATAGCTTCGTTTCACAGCGACATGAGCACAGCCTTTTCCACTGAAGGAAGAGGAAGGCAGTTTCCCCCTACGCATCCCCCGGGTCCCTCTTCAAAAGCGGATCCTCTGGGGTGGGGTCTTCACACTTCTCAGCAATAGCTTCATCAGCGGCTTCCTCCCCGGCTTCGGCGCTGAAGGCTTTTTTTACTGCTTTGCGACCAACTTCTCACCCTTTCTCATTTGGCCCTCACCTCAGAGATGCCAGGCAGCTGAGGTTGCTGTACCCATTGTACAGGTGTGGAAACCCAGGCCAGGAGAGGTGACAGGTCTGAGGTCACACAGCAAGCTCGCGACAGCCGAGTTGAGGGTCCCTGACTCCTTCACTAAGTTCCTTCCGCGCCAGCACTGAGTTCCTTCCGCGCCAGCATCGGCCTCCTCCTAGGAAAGTACTGTGGCCACAGCCAGGGCAGCAAGAAAAAGGAGAGGCGAGGAAGGTTGAACGGAGCACAGATGTGAGGGGCAAGACGTTCATGCAACCAACATTTGTCTGGCCGGGTGAAGTGGCTCAGGGCTGTAATCCCAGCACTTTGGGAGACCAAGGCGGGCAGATCACCTGAGGTCAGGAGTTCGAGACCAGTCTGGCCAACATGGTGAAACCCCATCTCTACTAAAAATACAAAACAAATTAGCCGGGGGTGGTGGTTCACGCCTGTAATCCCAGCTACTCGGGATTGGAGCCCAATGACAAATGGTTTCCCTGTCAGTCAGGCCTGCTGGACCCAGAGCAGCCTCTCCAGGCCTGAGACTGATGAGTCTCAGCCATGAAGCCCAGCCTAGGGTGTGGGGGCCCTTGCTTCCCACTGAATCCCTGCAGTGAAGTCACTGAGGAGACACCTGCCTGGTCTTGTGGTCTCTGCTCTTCCCCCTCAAACCCACTCTCTGTTATCAAAATGTAAGGCAGGTCAGAGGGCACAAGCTGGAAGCCTCCAAATGGGTATCTCATGGCACTAGGAAGAAAGGCACACTGTGTTCCCGGCTGGGTGCCTGAATGCGTAGGAGTACAGGCAGGTGACTGTGTGTGTGCACATGGTTGTGTACAAATTTGGGGTGTGTATATCTTAGTCTGTTTTCTGTTATTTGTAACAGAATACCTGAAACTGGGTAATTTATAAAGAAAAGGAATTCTTTCTTACAGTGGTGGAGGCTGAGAAGTCCAAGGCTGAAGGGCTGCACCCTGTGAGGTCCTTCTTGGTGATGGGGACTCTGCAGAGTCCTGAGGCCCTGCAGGGCATCACATGATGAGGGGGTTGAGCATGTTAGCTCAGATCTCTCTTCCTCTTATTATAAAGCCAACAGTCCCATTCCCGTGATAACCCATTAATCCATGAACCCATTAATCCATTAATCCATGAATGAATGAATCTGTTCATGAGGGCAGAGTCCTCTGGCCCAATCACCTCTTGAAGGTCCCGATTTTCACTACTGCCACATTGGGGATTAAGTTTCAACATGAGTTTCAGAGGGGACAGATATTTAAACCTTAACTGTATGTGTCTGTGTGTGTGTGTGTGTAGCCGCTGTGGTTGTCAATTCAGAGTGAAAAAGCCCTCACTTCCTGTTAAGAATCAATTAGAGCATTTTTTATAGAAGCTCTAGCTTTTCCTGTGAGGATCACAGCAGCCTGGGAGGAGAGGTGGGAAGGCAGAGCAGGAAGAATGTCTTTCCTGAGCAGTGTTGAGAGCAAGGTCAGGACTGCACATCCGAGACTCCAAGTTCATGTCCCACTGTGCTGTCAAATGAACTTCTAAAGGTCGGAATCTTGCTCTGTCGCCCAGGCTGAAGTGCAGTGATGTGATCTTGGCTCACTGCAACTTCCGCCCCTGCAGGTTTTTAAGCAATTCTCTGCCTCAGCCTCCGGAGTAGCTGGGATTACAGGTGCGTGCCACCATGCCTGGCTAATATTTTTGTATTTTTAAGTAGAGACGGGGTTTCACCATCTTGGCCAGGTTGGTCTTGAACTCCTGACCTCGTGATCCACCCACCTCAGCCTCCCAAAGTGCTGGGATTACAGGCGTGAGCCACTGCGCCCGGCTACAAAAGTATCTTAAAAATTAGCCAGGTGTGGTGGGGCATGCCTGTAGTTCCAGCTACTTGGGAGGCTGAGGTGAGAGGATTGCTTGAGCCCAGGAGTTCAAGGCTGTAGTGAGCTATGATTGCGCCACTGCACACCAGCCCAAGCAACAGAGAGATCCTGTCTCTAAAATAAATAAATATATAAAATTTAAAAAATAAAATTATTATCATTACTTCGACAATATATTGATCCAAATATAAGTCAGGACAAAATAAACTAACTCATCAAATTCATGATTTCACAGAAATTATGCCCTGTGACTAGGCTAAGTTTTTTGTTTGTTTTTTATTTATATTATTTTTATTTTCTGAGACAGAGACTTGCTCTGTCACCCAGGCTGAAGTGCAGTGGCATGATCTTGGCTCACTGCAACCTCCGGGTTCAAGCAATTCTCCTGCCTCAACCTCCTAACTAGCTGGAATTACAGGCGCCTGCCACCATGCCTGGCTAATTTTTGTACTTTTAGTAGAGCCAGGGTTTTGCCATGCTAGCCAGGCAGATCTCGAACTCCTGACCTCAAGTGATCTGCCCGCCTTGGCCTCCCAAAGTACTGAGATTATGGGCATGAGACACCACACCTGGCCTGGTTTTTTTTTTTTTTTTTTTTGAGATGGAGTCTCGCTCTGTCGCCCAGGCTGGAGTGCAGTGGCCGGATCTCAGCTCACTGCAAGCTCCGTCTCCCGGGTTTACGCCATTCTCCTGCCTCAGCCTCCCGAGTAGCTGGGACTACAGGCGCCCGCCACCTTGCCCGGCTAGTTTTTTTTTGTATTTTTTAGTAGAGACGGGGTTTTGCCGTGTTAGCCAGGATGGTCTCAATCTCCTGACCTCGTGATCCGCCTGTCTCCGCCTCCCAAAGTGCCGGGATTACAGGCTTGAGCCACCGCACCCGGCCCTGTTTGTTTTTTAATTTTTTAATTTTTTTTTTTTTTGAGACAGGGTCTTGTTCTGTTACTTAAGCTGGGGTGTAATGGTGCAATCACAGCTCACGGCAGCCTCAACTTCCCAGGCTCCAGTGATCCTCCTACTTCAGCCTCCCAAGTAGCTAGGACCACAGGCATGCACCACCACATCCAGTTAATTTTTGTATTTTTGGTAGAGACCGGGTTTTGCCATGTTGCCCAGGGTGGTGTCAAACTCCTGAACTCAAGCAATCCACCCACCTCGGCTTCCCAAAGTGCTGGGATTACAGATGTCAGCTACCATGTCTGGATGCGACTAGGCTAAGTTTTAAAAGGACTTGATTTAAAGGAAAATATTAAATGGATAATAGTTTAAATAGCAAAAATCTGGAAAGTGATGCATGAATGGCTGAAACTTTAGAAACAGTACTGATAGGCCGGGCGCGGTGGCTCAAGCCTGTAATCCCAGCACTTTGGGAGGCCGAGACGGGCGGATCACGAGGTCAGGAGATCGAGGCCATCCTGGCTGACACGGTGAAACCCCATCTCTACTAAAAATCCAAAAACCTAGCCGGGCGAGGTGGCGGGCGCCTGTAGTCCCAGCTACTCAGGAGGCTGAGGCAGGAGAATGGCGTAAACCCAGGAGGCAGAGCTTACAGTGAGCTGAGATCCGGCCACTGCACTCCAGCCTGGGCGACAGAGTGAGACTCCGTCTCAAAAAAAAAAAAAAAAAGAAACAGTACTGGAAGACCCTTGGTCAGCGGCAGTAAATAGTGGCCTCTGGCCACGTTGGTTTGCAAACACAAGGTGATTCCTGAGGTGGCCCCTCCTATCTGGTCCCCCTAGGGCAGAGGTTCCCAAACCCTAGGTCACAGGGCAGGAGGTGAGCATCCAGCTAGCGATCACTGTCGCCTGAGCTCCGCCTCCTCTCAAATCAGTAACCGAGTTAGATTCTCATAGGAGAGAGAACCCTATTGTGAACTCTGCTTGTGAGGGATCTAGGTTGTGCACTCCTTATGAGAATCGAACACCTGATGAAACTGTCCCCCACCCCCGATCCCCAGGTCCATGGAAAAGTGTTTTCCACAAACCTCGTCCCTGGTGCCAAAAAGGTTGGGGACCACTGGCTCTAGGGGTCTTGCAGCTCTGGGCCCTGGTGTGTGTGGTGTGTGTGTGTGTGTGTGTGTGTGTGTGTGAAGGAGGAAAGGCAGGCCTCAGAAGTGTGAGCTGCAGCCCCTGGAGTCAGCTCTGAGGAGGTCTTGAAGGTCCCCCACTTGACCTGTGTGGGTGCCCTTCGTCTCTCAGTTTTCACTCCTTGTTTTAGGTCCCGGCTCCTATTCTCCTCTCTCCGGCTCAGTTTCAGCCTTACTCATTGTCTGAGGAGCCATTTGACAGGAGGGAGACTCTGGGGCTCTCTGAGGAGGCAGCTGTACTCTGGGGCCCTCCCTCCTGGGCCTCCAGGCCTGGCCAAGGGGGCCAGTTCCACGCAGCTGAGCATCAGGCCTGGTAGTCGGCGAACTTCTTGGGCCCAAGGTACTGAAAGAGGTCACAAATCCCTGCCAAGGCTCTTGCCAGCTGACCCTGCGGTCTGGGGTCAGCTCCAGAAGAGGAGGCCATCATAGAGGTTGAGTACACCCACTCTAAGGCCTGACATAAAAGGGCCTGTGGGGCAGTGTCTTCCCTCTCAGGAGGAAGCCCTGTGGTGGGGGAAGGGTTTGGAGGGGGTTCCATCTACCTGCAGCCCCCTTACTACAGTAGCCCTTGGCGCAGCCCAGCCCACCTTAATTACTCATGGCCCATTCACTCACTCAGTAGGATTTGGATCCTGAATAATCATGATCATATATATAGATAAGCTTTTTTGCTGTTTTGAGACAGGGTCTTGCTCTGTCACCCAGGCTGAGGTATAGTTGATGCAATCACAGGTCACTGTGGCCTCAACCTCCTGGGCTCAAGTAATCCTCCTACCTCAGCCTCCTGAGTAGCTGGGACTATAGGCATGCACCACCGCACCTGGCTAATTTTTTTTACTTTTTGTAGAGATGGGGTTGCCTAGGCCAGTTTCAAACTCCTGGGCTCAAGCAATCCTCCCACCTCGGCCTCTCAAACTGTTGGGATTACAGGCGTGAACCACCACACGTGGCCTAATAAACATTTTTGAGGTGTTTGTTCCCATACCTCTGTGCTGAGTGCTCTTCACAGAGGATTTTATCTAATCTTCACAACAGCACTGGGGGTGTGTCCTGTTATTATCCCCACTTAACAGATGATAAAGTGAGTCTCAAAGAAGTGGAACCATCTTGCTTAAGGCCAGATGTAGGGCATGGGGGAGCAAGGATTTAATCCCAGCAGTGTTTGATTCTGAACCTGTGCTATTTCTCCCATCCACGTGAAGGGAAGGGGGAGTTCACCACTGGAAAAGAAAGTCGGTCCTTCGATCTAGACTTGATCCCCAATTTACATAGAAATAGTTATTTCTGGCTGGGCGTGATGGCTCTTGCCTGTAATCCCAACACTTTGGGAGGCCAAGGCGGGCGGATCACGAGGTCAGGAGATTGAGACCATCCTGGCCAACATGATGAAGCCGGGCATGGTGGCGAGCGCCTGTAGTCTCAGCTACTGGGGAGGCTGAGGCAGGGGAATCGCTTGAAACTGGGAGGTGGAGGTTGCAGTGAGCTGAGATCACACCACTGCACTCCAGCCTGGCAACAGAGCAAGACTCTATCTCAAAAAGCAAAAGAAAAGAAAAAGAAAAAAAGAAATAGTTATTTCTATTTACATGGCTTAGCCTACTCCGAAAAGCTATACTTGAAGGATTATCAGTCGTGTGAGTTTTTGATCCTTGTGACCTTGTACCACAAATACTTTCTCATTTACCATCTCATTTAGTGCCTGCCAACTAAGAGCAGCTATCATTGTCCCCATTTTACAGCTGGGGAGACTGAGACTCAGGGAGGTGTGGCGATGGGTCCTCAGCCACACCGGTGGGCAGTGCCCTGGCCAGCATCCCAACCAGCTCCGCTTTGGGTCGGCCACTCTGTCTTTAACACCATCTTCTTTCTCATGGCCTTTCTCCCAGCGCACATCTCCATAGGAGGGTGGGGAGCCAGCGGGAGGACCCAAGGTCTCAGGAGAAGTGGCTGAAAGAGAGAAGAGAGCCTATATGGACATACCGCCTGGAGTCCTGATTTCAAACCATGAGTCCTTGTCGGACTTCCAGATCTGCACACAGGAATGTAAGGTCCGCCCTTCGTAAGAACAAGACAGCTGTCTTGTGTCCTCTCCCCCAGCCCTCTACCACCAGCCTTTTTTCTGGCCAAAAGACCCTTGGCCAGAATAGTCCCTTAACCATTCCTCTTACGACATTGTCTAATTATGATGATTAGACATAAGTATGAAGAAAAACATGCAGTTTTTTTTTTTTTTTTTTTTTTGAGACGAAGTCTTGCTCTTGTCCCCCAGGCTGGAGTGCAATGGCACAATCTCAGCTCACTGCAACCTCCGCCTCCTGGGTTCAAGCGATTCTCCTGCCTCAGCTTCCAGGAGTAGCTGGGATTACAGGCGCCTGCCACCACGCCCAGCTAATTTTTGTATTTTTAGTAGAGACAGGGTTTCACCATGTTGGCCCAGCTGGTCTCAAACTCCTGACCTCGTGATCCACCCACCTCGGCCTCCCAAAGTGCTGGGATTACAGGAGTGAGGCACCGCGCCCGGCCAACATGCAGCTTTTAAGTTAAACAATGTGTATGCCTTTTGTGGGGGAAGACTTTTCAACTGAGGAACTGTGGATTGCTCACTGTCCAGGGATGTCACTGAGTTGAATTTTATGCAATTAAATAAAATAATCAGATCGGCACTCAACTTTCTGATGTGACTGGAAAATGGTCTCTAAAAAATCAGAATCTTTTTTTTCATTATTTTTGAGACAGAGCCTTGCTCTGTCACACCCAGGCTGAAGTCCAGTGGCGCAATCTTGGCTCACTGCAACCTCCACCTCCCAGGTTCAAGAAATTCTTCTGCCTCAGC
>NC_045439.1:137946749-137959119 GCF_002776525.5 Piliocolobus tephrosceles | reverse complement strand
CACTGCAACCTCCACCTCCCAGGTTCAAGAAATTCTTCTGCCTCAGCCTCCCGAGTAGTTGGGACTACAGGCACGTGCACCACAATGCTCAGCTAATTTTTGTATTTTTAGTAGAAACGGGGTTTCACCATGTTAGCCAGGTTGGTCTCGAACTCCGACCTCAGGTGATCCACCCGTCTTAGCCTCCCAAAGTGCTGGGATTACAGGCGTGAGCCACTGTGCCTGGGCTTTTTCCTTTGAGGCAGGGTCTCACTCTGTCACCCAGCAGGCTGGAGTGCAGTGGCACAATCATGGCCCACTGCAGCCTCAACTTCTTGGGCTCAAGGCAATCCTCTAACCCCAGTCTCCTGAGTAGCTGCGACTACAAGTGCATACCACTATGCCTGGCTAATTTTTTATAATTTTTGGAGAGATGAGGTTTTGCTATGTTGCCCAGGCTGGTCTCAAACTCCTGGGCTAAAGTGATCCACCTGCCTTGGCCTCCCAAAGTGCCGGGATTATAGGAGTGAGCCACAGGACCCAGCCAGAATCCATTTTTTAAACGTGGGTATGTCCCAAAATACTGCAGGGAAGACCTAGATCAGGGGTTCTTAACCTCTTTTGTGTGTGCCATGGCCTCCTTTGTCATTTGGTAAAAACTTGCAGACCCCCTTCTCAGAATAATGTTCTGAAATGCACAAAATAAGCTAGCATAGGCTTACAAAGAAAACCAGTTGTATTAAAATGTAGTCATCAAACAACTTTAAAAATATATTTTGACATAGTACTAGATAGTGCTTCCTAATTAATGCATGAAAGATCAAGAGCTAACAATAGGTCCAAGAACTGCTATAATTTTGAAATAGTGATGAGTGTAAACCATATTTTGAAATATCTTCAAAAACTGTTATATAATTTGAAAATATCTGTAATTGCTAGTGACATCATCACGAGTCCTGCTAATATGGCTGTGGTTTGTTGCCTACATTTATCATGGAAGAGAATGCTAAAATTCAGGTAGAAATTAGTGAAAATAAAGATATATTTTTTCTCTTCCAAATTTTTAGACTCCTTGAACTCTATCCTTTGATCTTTAGGGTTCCCTTAGATGCCAGATTAAGAACCCTTGGTCTAGTTCTATCTTTTATGTATATGTAACTATATCCAACAATTACAACAAATACAACAATCCAAATGTATCCAGATTTTGTGGTTTTCAAAATCTGATTAAATTTACCAACAAATAAAGTGCCTGGCAGGTAGTAGGTCTCAATAAAGGGGTGTCTCTGTGCCCAGGGCCTGGGACTCCTGCATGTAGTTATGTTGCTCATTCTTCTAGGGTCGCCCACAGCCTGCTTGGCACTGGGCCAGGCCTTTCCCCACTGTTAACAGCTTTTATGCTCCGATGCCACACTGCTGCCACTTGGCAGGTGAGAAATAACATTAGGTTTGAGGATATTTTGACTGCCCCTCAATCCCGGGAGGAAGGTGGCTTCACAGCCCAGCCTTGAAGAGCCTCAGTCTCTTTCCCCTAGGGCCCCAAGCTGCCTGCATCCTGGGAATCCCCTGGAAGCCCTTTGCGCCTGCTTCCCCTCTTGACTCATCTGAGGTCGCATGAGGAGCAGTCATGAGCCGTGTGACAACGTCAGTGCTGACAGGCTCACAAGATAACCTGAGCGCCTCCCAGGAGAGCTGGCAGGTCCTCAGAGAGGAAAGAGCTGATAGATCCTAGAGGAGAAGTCCACTCCAGTCCCTCAGGCTTCAGGACAGGGCCCGAACAGAACTCAGGCCCTGGCTCCAAGAGTTCATCCTCCACCTCTCCCTGCTGCCAGGCTACCCTTTCCCCTGCCCAGATCCTCGATTCCCTGGGGACTCCTGCTCCCCTCTAGCCAAGCTCTGCCATCCACCTCCTTCTTTAGAACCTTTCCCCCTCATCCGTCTGCCTTCCTATCAAAGTCTGCCTGTTCTGTGTCCCATCAGCATCTGCTCCCAAGGCAACCCCCAGTTATCAGGGGTGCAGGCAATGTGGAGCAGAAAGACCTGGATTCAAGTGTGGGCTCTGATTGGCCATGGAATTCCTCTGCCTCTCAGGGCCTCACTCAGTGTCCTCATCTATTCCATGGACACATTTGAATTGCTGCCCTAACTTTCACAGCTGTTATGAGGAGCAAACCCATTTCTTGCTGTGAAATCACTTTATAAACTGTAAAGCACTTTCATAGCTGTGATTTGGGACTCATGGCTGGCCAAGTTGTTTGGTGTTTCACAATTATCAAGATCCCTCTGGGGAAATGATACAAAGAAATGGTTGTAGTGGTGGGGTTTCCGGCAGATAGAGAGATCCGTATAGCCAGAGGGCCCTGCCACATATTCCTACCTCCTCCCCTGAACCACATCCCAAGATGTGGCCTTACAGGCAGAGTTTTGTCTTGAATATGCTGAGAGTTTGAAGTGACCCCTCTGAACCCAACACAGGAAATTGACTGGGGAAGTGTTGGGGTTCATGCAGACTTGCTTCTGCTTTAGATGTGATTCACCCAGTTTGTCTTCGCAACAATTGTGGAGCCAGTCAAGAGAACGGTAGGAGGATGAAACATCTGTTTCTGAGGAAGAAAGCCAGGAAGATACCCCACTGCAAGGCAGAGCCTGTGGCCCACAGGGGGGCATTTTCTTTTTTTTGTTGTTTTTTTTTTTAGACAGGGTCTCACTCTGTCACCCAGGCTGGAGTGCAGTAGCATGATCTCAGCTCACTGCAACCTCCGCCTCCTGGGTTCAAGCAACTCTCGTGCCTCAGCCTCCTGAGTAACTGGGATTACAGTCATGTGCCACCACGCCCAGCTCATATTTTTTGTATTTTTAGTAGAGATGGGGTTTCACCATGTTGGCCAGGCTGTTCTCAAATTCCTGACCTCAAGTAATCCACCCATCTCGGCTTCCCAAAGTGCTGGGATTACAGGCGTGAGCCACCACGCCCGGACACGGGAAGGCATTTTTAAATGGTTGCTTGGCTTGGGAGCCTGGAGTGTGACCTGCTACAATCCTGCAGGGTTTAGCACCAGAAGGCTTGGATTCCACACCCTGTTCTGCCACATCCAAGCTGTGTGCCCATAGGAGGTCACTGGCCGTCTGTGGGCCTAGGTTTTCTGTCTGTTACAGCTCTGCAGTAATTCCCAACTCAACAGGGTCTTATGAGGATTCATGGGCTCACAAGACACAGAAATGCCTACATTTATGTTGGGGAGTAAAGTGCCCAGCTGTGGCACTGCCACCCAGCACGTATCTAGGTCTCCAGGGTGTCTGTCTCCCCACTGGGCTGACTCTTGCAGAAGAGAGTCACATACTGAGACCTGTGGGTGTTCACTCTGCACAGTGGCTAAACGAAGGGAGGGAGGGCAGTGCACCCGCAATCATCATTCCAGAACTCACGCTGTGTCAGGGCCAGATGCCTGGTAAGTTCCCTTTCTTCCTGTGAGGCTGTGATAGTGTGTCTACGTGTGTGATGTTTTCAGATATTTCACTTAGTTTTCCCCTGTGGGGGTCACAGAACATTCCGGCCCTGGCCAGCAGTTGCCCCAATGTCTGGGAGTGTTTCATCAGTGTCCTTTGTCCTTCTTTGGTGCCAATTTGGTTCAAATCCCAGCTCCAAAATGCACTAGCTATAAGCTTGGGCAAGTCACTCAACCACTCTAGTTAGATGTATGTTCAGCTTGACATGAATATGTCAAATTGTTTTCTAAAGTAGTTGTGCCAATTTTTACTCCCAACAACTGAGCAAAAGAGAGTTCATGGTCCATATCCTTTGTACCCTTTGTGCTGTCAAAGTGTTTAACTTTTTTTTTTTTGAGACACATTTTTGCTCTTCTCACCCAGGCTAGAGTGCAATGGGACGATGTCAACCCACTGCAACCTCTCCCTCCCGGCTTCAAGCAATTCTCCCACCTCAGCCTCCTGAGTAGCTGGGATTACAGGTGCACACCACCACACCCGGCTAATTTTTGTATTTTTAGTAGAGACGGGATTTCACCGTGTTGGCCAGGCTGGTCTCAAACTCCTGACCTGAGGTGACCCACCTGCCTTGGCCTCCCCAAGTGCTGGGATTACAGGCGTGAGCCACCGCACCCAGTCCAAAGTGTTTAACTTTTGCCAACCAAATGGATGTAAAATGATATTCACTATGGGGCTTATCTGTATTTCTCTTAATGTTAAGGAGGTTGAACATGTCTTCATGTTTATTAGCCAGACATGTTTTCTGTTCAGTGAAATGCCTATTCATATCTTTTGTTAAATTTTCTATTGTATTTTTTATCTTTTTGTTAATTGATTTGTAAAGAGTTTGCTCTGTCACATAGGCAGGAGTACAGTGGTGAGATCATAGCTCACTGTAGCCTCCAGCTCTCAGACTCAAGTGATCCTCCTGCCTTAGCTTTTCAAGTAGCTAGGACTGCAAGCTCAAACCACCAGGCGTGGGTTTTGGGTTTTTTTTTTTTGAGATAGGGACTCTCTGTGGAGTACAATGGTACAATCATGGTTCAGTGCAGCCTCGACTTCCTGGGCTCAAGTGATCCTCCCTCAGCCTCCTGAGTAGCTGGAACCATAAGCACGTGCCATCACACCCAGCTAATTTTTGTATTTATTGTAGAGATGAGGTTTTGCTGTGTTACCCAGGCTGGTCTTGAACTCCTGGCTTCAAATGATCCTCCTACTTCGGCCTCCCGAAGTTCTGGGATTACAGGCATAGGCCACTGTGCCTGACCTAAAGGTTTTAACCTTTAACTTTTTGAGTTATTGATCCAGCTAGAGTTGATTTTTTGTGTATAGTGGGAGGTAAATATTTCTTTTTTCTTTTTCATATGGATAACCAAATTTCTAGCTCCATTTATTGAATAGTCTAGGGCCACTTTTTAAAAATTTTCTGGAGCCAATTTTTTTTTTTTTTTGAGGCAGAGTCTCGCTCTGTCACCCAGGCTGGAGTGCAGTGGCGCGATCTCGGCTCACTGCAAGCTCCGCCTCCCAGGTTCACGCCATTCTGCTGCCTCAGCCTCCCAAGTAGCTGGGACTACAGGCTCCCGCCATCACACCCGGCTAATTTTTTCGTATGTCTAGTAGAGACGGGGTTTCACCGTGTTAGCCAGAATGGTCTTGATCTCCTGACCTCATGATCCACCCGCCTCAGCCTCCCAAAGTGTTGAGATTACAGGCGTGAGCCACTGCACCCAGCCCATGGAGCCAATCTTAACTGGGTCTTGAGGGGACAGGAGAAGGGTCTAGCTGAAATTTGACTGACACAGAATTCCCTATTAGCTTGACCGAGGACTACCTGGGAGGGTCACATTCAACAAGGCTAGAGACAAAAGTAGCCCCTGCCTGCCTCCAAGCTCAGCACTATTTTTTTTTAATTTATTTATTTGAGATGGAGTTTCGCTCTTGTTGCCCAGGCTGGAGTGCAATGGCGCGATCTTGGCTCACTGCAACCTCCGCCTCCCGGGTTCAAGCAGTTCTCCTGCCTCAGCCTCCCAAGTAGCTTACAGGCGTAAGCCACCATGCCTGGCCTATTTTATTAATAGATGTAACATATGTGTATGGCAAATAATAATAATTCAAATAGTACTGAAAAGTATCCAATTGTTGGTTGGGTGAAGTCACTCACACCTGTAATCTCTGTACTTTGGGAGGCCAAGGCAGGTAGATTGCTTGAGCTCAGGAGTTTAAGACCAGCCTGGGCAACATGGCAAGATTCCATCTATACAAAAAATACAATAAATTAGATGGATGTGGTGGCATTTGCCTATTGTCCCAGCTACTCAGGAGGTTGAGGTGGGAGGATCGATTGAGCCCGGGAAGTCAAGGCTGCAGTGAGCCGTGATGATGCACTGTACTCCAGCCTGGGCAACAGAGACCTCGTCTCAAGGAAAAAAGAAAAAAAGAAAGAAAAGTATCCAACTAAAAAGTAAATTATCCTACCTCTAGAACCACTACCCAGAAGTAACTATGTTAATAGTGAATGATTTTTACATCCACGTAGTGTAGGAAACTAAAAAAAAAAAAAGGAATAATTTCTCTCCCTGACTGCAAATAACACATTCATGCTGTATTTCTTGATTTATCATTTCTAGAGTAACTCTAGTCATTCTCTGCTGGAAAAGTTCATTTCCTTACATCTACCCCATCTTTCCTCCCTCCTCACCTTATTCCCAATACTAGATCTTTTAAAAAATAATGTTAGGCCAGGCGCGGTGGCTCACGCCTGTAATCCCAGCACTTTGGGAGGCCGAGGCAGGCAAATCACCTGAGGTCAGGAGTTCAAGACCAGCCTAGCCAACAGGGCAAAATCCAGTCTCTATTAAAAACACAAAAATTAGCCAGGAGTGGTGGCACGCACCTGCAATCCCAGCTACTTGGGAGCCTGAGGCAGGAGACTCGCTTGAACCTGGGAGGGGGAGGTTGCAGTGAGCCGAGATCGCACCACTGCACTCCAGCCTGGGCAACACAGTGAGACTCTGTCTCAAAAATAATAATAATAATGTTAAATGTTCTGCCAAATTCTGAAGCTGCTGCCACAGCTGTATTTCAGGAAGCCCAGTCCTGTGAGGATGCTGTCCCCCCTCCGCAGGAAGACGTCAGACGGGACACTTTCCATCACCCTGCTTCCTGATTCCAGGCATCGATGCTGAGCTGGACAGAAGGAAAACAGCCTTTTGGTGTCTGAGACAACAGCACAAATGACAGGACTGGCCTTGTTTCCTGAATGGGAAGAGGGTGGGGAGAAGAATGCTGCAGTGATCCAGGCTTGTTGATGCCCTGCCACAGGCACCCTGTGTGGCCCTGGGCAAGTCCCTTCTCTTGCCTCTCCACCTGTAAAGTGTAGGTTACTGCGGTTCCTCCACCTTAGACTTTCTTTGGTCAGAATTACAGAAAGAGGCTTTCCGAAAAAGAGTAGAAAAGCCTCTCCTTACTCAAGAGGCTGAGGCAGGAGAATCGCTTGAACCTGGGAGGCGAAGGTTGCAGTGAGCCAAGATTGCACCATTGTGCTCCAGCCTGGGCAACAAGAGCAAAACTCCATCTCAAAAAAAAAAAAAAAAGAAAAAGGCCGGGCGCGGTGGCTCAAGCCTGTAATCCCAGCACTTTGGGAGGCCGAGACGGGCGGATCACGAGGTCAGGAGATCGATACCATCCTGGCTAACACGGTGAAACCCCGTCTCTACTAAACACTACAAAAAACTAGCCGGGCGAGGTGGCGGGCGCCTGTAGTCCCAGCTACTCGGGAGGCTGAGGCAGGAGAATGGCGTGAACCCGGGAGGCGGAGCTTGCAGTGAGCTGAGATCCGGCCACAGCACTCCAGCCTGGGTGACAGAGCGAGACTCTGTCTCAAAAAAAAAAAAAAAGAAAGAAAGAAAGAAAAGAAAAGAAAGGAAGGAAAAGGCTCTTCTGAGAGACAGAGTGACGATACAATGATAGTAACAGCGGCGGCTTCCTGAAGGCCTCCCGTGGGCACTGTGTGGGCGTCGTCCAGGTGCCACGCATGCGCAATCCTATTTAATCCTCCAAGCTCTCAGGTGGGCACAAGTCTCCTCGTTTAACTGATGAGGTAACTGAGGAGCAGAGATTAGGCGACTTGTCAAAGCTCACAGAGCTGAAAGGTCTGTGCCACCAATCCAGTCCAATCTGCTGCCTAGTCTTGTTGAATATCGTGGATATTTCAAAATGCTAAAAAACTCCAGGGTCCCTCTGGCCCTCCAGAAACAGATTGGCAGATACTTCCTGAGTTCATGGAACCCTGCCTCCCAGATCCACTGTAGAGACTGAGCTTGGCCCAAGCCTGAGGGGTGATTTTGAGACAAATTCCTCTCCAGGGGAACCTTTTCATAGACAGAGAAAAGGGGGCTGTTTAGCCTGGGGAGACTTTTGCTCACCCATAGCAGGGACCCCAAATGTTCAGAATGGCTTGGCAGCTGTTCCTCTCACCTAGCCTTCCCGAGAGACAGAGCTGTTTGCACTCTCCTCATCCCACGTACCAGCACACTCTCACCCACACCACACCCTGGGCACTCTGGGGACCCACAGGCCTCAGCCTCAGCATGGCGTGGCGCTGGCCACAGCTGGGGCAGGGCTGCTTCCCTTCAGACCCAAGGCCACAGGCTGGAAGGAAATGGAGGTGGGAGGGGCCCAGAAAAGCTGACTAGGCTGGAAGGCTGGTTGGTGGGGAGGAAGCACAGAAAGGCCAGCCCAGCAATTTGGGCAAAGCTGGCAAAGCTGCCTTGGCATCTCTGTGGATTCAAGGCCACAAGGGCCTCACCTTGGCCACCCAGCCCCGGCTTGTGGCCACGCGGCTGAGGGGAAGTCCTGATTGGGTCACACTGTGAGAGACTGAATCAGAACTTGGCCCTGACTACGAAGACTACTGGACTCTTTCCCCTACCTGCAGCTCAGGGGTGTGGCTAGTGGGCAAAGAAATGCATACTTTGTTTGTTTGTTTTGAGACAGAGTCTCACTTTGTTGCCCATGCTGGAATGCATTGGCATGATCATAGCCTACTGTAACTTGGGACTCATGGGCTCAAAGGATCCTCTCACTTCAGCGTCCTGAGCAGTTAGAACTACAAGCACATGCCACTGCACCTGGCTAATTATTTTGTAATATTTTATAGTGACAAGGTCTTGCTACATTGCCCAGGCTGCTCTCAAACTCCTGGCCTCAGGTGCTCCTCCTGCCTCAGCCTCCTGAAGTGCTGGGATTCGCCACTGAGCTCAGCCAGCCTATATCTTAAGCCTCTTCCTTGAGGCTCCAACCTGGGTCTCTGCTTTAGAGTTCAACATCAAGAAATGAATAAAACAAGGGCCCAGCCTAGGCAAAATAGTGAGACCCCATTCCTACAAAAAATAAAAATAATTTTTACAACAGAGATGAATCAAACAAAGAGACACGAACAAAACAAGGACTCTTTGAGGGCAAGAGCCCCACCAAGCTGGGACAAATCTGATCAAACCAGAGCCTAGGTCCGGGCTGCTGCTGAACTCTCCTGACATTATGGTCTGCCAGGGACAGGTGTCTTTGCACATCTATAGTGACTAGTCCACTCACTCTAGACCCCATCCTGGTTGTGGCAAAGAGACTACACGTTGTCCACCTAGGTCAGGGTTTCTCCACCTCAGCACTACTGATATTTTGGATGAGTAGCCCCCAAGATGTTGTGGGGGTGGGGGGCTGTCCTGTGCATTGTACGGTGTTCAACAGCATCTCTGGCCTCCACCCACTAAATCAATAGCAATGTCCCCATTTGTGACAAACAAAAATATCTCCAGACATTGACAAATATCCTCGGAAGGCAACATCATCCGCAGTTGAAAAACACTGCTCTAGCTCCATTCCCTCCCTTATTTTTTAGCAACAAGACTTGATTTTCAGCTGGCACACAGTCAACAGGAAAAAAAACACTAGGCAGCTAGCTGCAAGACCACCCTTGCAATGAGGCAGAAGTACAACTTCCAGAAAGTGTCTCTAAAGGGAAGGTGTGCATCCTAAACCCCTTCTTGCTTCCCAAGGATGAGAACACTTATGCAGGGGCTGCAGCTGTACCGCCTCATGGGTCCAGAAATCAAACTCAAAGGGTAAGATGGCAGAGCAGTACGAGGGAAGGAGCCTGGGTCCCAGACGACCATGGAGTGCCATGATAGAAATGGCCTCTACCACCAGACTTAAGTCATGCAAGAGAAATGAATTTGTGTCACTGCTGTCTTGGCCTAACTTCCCTGGAGCTGAGATTTAGCCTCTGATGAACTCTTCTGACACCATGGCCTCTTGTCAGTCATAGTCAAATCTAATCTCAAGTAACATATGAGATATAACTCAGCAGTGTTTGTGGCTTTAATTACCCACCGTCCGGATGCCCGTGACTGTCAATTTTTTGCCTCAGCTCAATTCTAGTAGATCACCAGACCCCTCCACATGGCCACCATCCTCTCCCCATCCCACCCTTCTCCTGGGGCTTCCTATCTCAAGAAAAGGTACTCCCACTTCCTTAGAACTCTGTGAGTCATCTCTGAATTCCCTCTCTCCCATTCCATCTCTCCCACATCCACAATGCCCCAAAGTCCCCAGTTCTCCTCCACTCTACCCCTAATGCCACCGTTGCAGCTCAGGCCCTCACCACTCCTCCCCTGGTTCACTGTCACTACCTCCTAACTACCCTCCCTGCCTCTAGTCTCCACCCCACAGCCCACATCTGCCACCACCCACCTCCTGAAACGACCCCCTCCCCAGACTCCCTTGGTCTCTAGAGCAAAGTCCAACCTTTCTGGGTGACCAGCATGCCCCCTGCCCTCTCCCACCTCATCTCCCAGTCCCCCACGTCTTATAGCCAACAGGAGACAATGCAAAGAGCTGACCACTGCTCCGGTAACCCGGTAACCCGCTGTGACTCTGTTGCCTCTGTCTGCAATGTCCTTCCCTGCTGCCTCTGTTCCGTAAACTATAACTCCTCCTTCCTTCAAGGCCCAGGCAAAAACACCTCCTCCTCAGGTTTCGATTGATTCCCTCAGCAAACACAGCCTGTTGATGTCTGCTCTCTGCTGCCACAGAATTTGCCTGTGGGTCTAACACAGAGCTTGTCCCATTGCATTTACTGGGTTGGAGTGTCTGTCTCCGACTGGCAGTAAGCAACCTAAGGAAAGATCCCATTTTATTGTACTTGGAATCCACGGCACTTAATGTAATGTTGGCATGGAGTAGGTGCCCAATACACAATATGATTACCCATTTACTAAGCCCTTGCTATGTGGCGGGCCCTGAGCAAATGCTTTATCTAAATTATCTTATTTCATCCTCAGACTCTCCTTGCCAGAAGTGATTGTTTCCCCTAAGAGATGAGACTACAATTCGAAGAGGCTGAGCAGCCACTCCAGGTGCCACGGCTTATGCACAGCAGTGTCAGAGACAGATTCTCCGTCTGCCACACCCATCTCTCCCTTGGGATCTTGCCTCCCCTGCTGCCAACTCCAGACATGGTCTTCAGGGAAACACTGACCCCCAGAACTAACCAGAACTGGGTGTAGAAAAAGCTCTTTATCCTGTTATTCAGTTAACTTGGGATTTCTTAAAAAGGAAGTTGTTTTTTTTTTTTCTTTTGAGACGGAGTCTCGCTCTGTCGCCCAGGCTGGAGTGCGGGGTGGCCAGATCTCGGCTCACTGCAAGCTCTGCCTCCCGGGTTTACACCATTCTCCTGCCTCAGCCTCCCGAGTAGCTGGGACTACAGGCGCCTGCCACCTTGCCTGGCTAGTTTTTTTATACTTTTTAGTAGAGACGGGGTTTCACCATGTTAGCCAGGATGGTCTCGATCTCCTGACCTCATGATCCGCCCGCCTCGGCCTCCCAAAGTGCTGGGATTACAGGCTTGAGCCACCGTGCCCGGCCTAAAAAGGAAGTTTTAATGAGAAACCAAAAGAAAACCAAACACACACACACACACACACACACACACACACACACACACACACACATATTTTAACAAAACAAATGGACAATACCAGGTTTTTTTCTTTTTCTTTTCTGAGACGGGAGTGGCATGATCTTAGCTGACTGCAACCTCCGCCTCCCAGGTTTAAGTGATCCTCCCACTTCAGCCTACACCACCATGCCCTGCTAATTTTTGTATTTTTTTGTAGAGACAGGATTTTGCCATGTTGCTCAGGCTAGTCTCAAGCCTTGAAGATTGGCTTCAAGACATCCTCCCACCTCAGCCTCCCAAAGTGCTGGAATTACACGTATGAGCCACCACCTCTCCTGGCTCCTCTGAGCTGTTATTTCCTCCTCTCTAAAACCAGCAGGTGAGACTAGACGTCTCAAAGATCCTTATCAGCCCTAATATCCTGTGATTCCATGGATGGAATAGTTTCTCAGACTGGATAATTGTGTTGGGGAGGGCAGTCCCCTAGGGACACAGGCTTCACAGGGAGGAAGGTCGGGTGGTGCTGAAAGCTGACCAGCCCCACCCACCCTGCTCTTTAGGACTCCACCTTAGAGGTCCAGAGGGAGAAAGGGGCCAGGCGTGGTGGCTCACGCCTGTAATCCCAGCACTTTGGGAGGCCGAGGCAGGTGGATCACCTGAGGTCAGGAGTTTGAAACCAACATGGCCAACATGGTGAAACCCCGTCTCTACTAAAAATACAAAATTAGCTGGGCATGGTGGTGGGCGCCTGTAGTCCCAGCTACTCGGGAGGCTGAGGCAGGAGAATTGCTTGAACCCAGGAGGTGGAGGTTGCAGTGAGCCAAGATCGCACCACTGCACTCCAGCCTGGCTCCAGCCTGTGCCACAGAGCAAGACTCAATCTCGAATAAATAAATAAATAAATAAAGAAAGAAAGGGATGGCTGGCCTAATAGCCTTCTGGACCCTCTGA
>NC_045439.1:137919541-137946349 GCF_002776525.5 Piliocolobus tephrosceles | reverse complement strand
GGGGGGGGAGCTGACAGAGGGGCGAGGCACAGCCACTGCCCCCCGCCGGGGGGAAAAGGGGAGACCCCATCAAAAAAAAAAAAAAAAAAAAAAAAAGAAAGAAAGGGATGGCTGGCCTAATAGCCTTCTGGACCCTCTGATAGTCCTCCCCAGGGTGAGTGTGAGTTTGAAACCAGATATGCCTACGGCTTGGAGTCCAGATCTGCAAGCTTCCTGCTGGATGTTGAAGGGTCCTGTCTCCTCCCTAGGCCTTAATGTAGGCATCTTCCCTTCTGTGGACTACCCCCTCTGGTCCCAAGCCCTGCCTGGCCCCTCTTCCCATAAAATTATGACAACAGAGAGTGGAGGCTTGTGGGCAAGTTCCTGAGGTGGCTCAAACTCAGCTGTAGCCCTTGAAGCCACAGTCATTTCCCCTCCCCCACCTCCCCAGCTAGGAGGCTGAGAAGTTTCATCATCGCTGAGCTGTTGTCCTTATAAGGGAAAGTCCTCCGGAGCCTCTCCTTTGGGCCGTAGCCAGCTGGTGGAGAACCTGGCCAGGCCTTGGGGTATCCTCCCAGTGCCAGGAAAGGTGGGGGTGACCCAAGGACTCTGGGGTGAGCCTCCATCTGAAATCACAGACCCTCCAGACAAATAGCAGAAAGCAGCCAGTGGCCCCATGCCAAAACTCCAGGAGGGTCAGATCTCCGGTCCTGACACTAACTTTGGTCCCCTATGTAAGTTGCTTAAGCCTCAGTTTCTAAACCTGTAAAATGGAGTGAAATTACATCTTCCTTGTGAGGCCACTGTGGTGACTGTGAGAGGATAACAAGCCTCGCAAACAGGTGCTCTGTGAGGCCAGGCTGCTGGAGTTTATTAAGCATTTTATTTTTTATTTATTTGTTTATTTATTTTTTTGAGACTGAGTCTCACTCTGTTGCCCACGCTGGAGTCCCGAGGCGCGATCTCAGCTCTCTGGAACCTCCGCCTCCCAAGTTCAAGCGATTCTCTTGCCTCAGTCTCCCAAGTAGCTGGGACTACAAGCGCCCGCCACCACACCCACCTTATATATATATATTTTTTTTTCTTTTTTCTTTTTTCTTTTTTGAGACGGAGTCTCGCTCTGCCGCCCAGGCTGGAGTGCAGTGGCCAGAGCTCAGCTCACTGTAAGCTCTGCCTCCCGGGTTTACGCCATTCTCCTGCCTCAGCCTCCCGAGTAGCTGGGACTGCAGGCGCCCGCCACCTCGCCCGGCTAGTTTTTTTTTTTTTTTTTTTTTTTTGTATTTTTTAGTAGAGACGGAGTTTCACCAGGTTAGCCAGGATGGTCTCGATCTCCTGACCTCGTGATCCACCCGTCTCGGCCTCCCAAAGTGCTGGGATTACAGGTGTGAGTCACCACGCCTGGCCTTTTTTTTTTTTTTTGAGACTGCACTCGAACTCTGTCTCAAAAAAGAAAAAAAAATCCTGCACTGTAACAACCCACGGGACTATGGGACTTCAGTTCACTGAGATATGGCAGCTTGCCTTCAAAAGCAGGGCTCCCCATCTCTGCACAGGCCTTCAGCCCCAAGACCATAGGGAAAGGCACTTCTTTTTTTTTTTTCTTGAGATGAAGTCTTGCTCTGTCGCCAGGCTGGAGTGCAGTGGCGTAATAGCTCACTGCAACCTCCGCCTTCCAATTTCAAGCGATTCTCCTGCCTCAGCCTCCCCAGTAGCTGGAACTACAGGCACGCGCCACCATGCCCAGCTAATTTTTGTATTTTTAGTAGAGATGGGGTTTCACTGTGTTGGCCAGGATGGTCTCGATCTCTTGACCTTGTGATCTGCCCAGCTCGGCCTCCCGAAGTGCTGGGACTACAGGCGTGAGCCACCACACCTGGCCAGAAAGGTGCTTCTTACCACATCCCTCCCCATGGCTGGCCAACACCATCCCAGCAGCCACTCTCTTCAAGGTGGCCTTACAGAGGGGACTCTGCCATCAAAAAGACTCCTCTATGATGAAGGGGCCTGGGAAGATGGAGTGATTCATCTGAGGTCCCTCAGCTTCTGCAGGCCACTCACTCAGTATAGCTGTCACATGCCAGGCCAGTGGCAGGGGAATTCAGGAGCGACATGAGGGTCATTGCCACAATTGATAGGCCCTGGTTCAGGTGTTTCCTGTTGTGTTGGTCCCGGGGTCTGTCCATGGTTCTCACAGAGGAGAAGGAAGGGAGCCAGCCTTTGGTGAGCACCGTGGTGCTTTCCCACATGGGGGACGGGGGGCGGGCGGAGGGTGTGGCTGTAATCCCCTTTTGTGGGTGAGGAAACTGAGGTCTCCTGAAACTGAGACACACCCAAGGTCCTTGGGTGAGATTTGGACCTTGGCAGCCTGGTTTGGAGCTGTCCACTGGCATAAGAGTTTCCCAAGAGTGTTCAGGGAAGCCCTGGAATTCTGCTGAATTTTGTTTGTGTCGGGAGGTCAGGAGCCAAAGACAGGACCCAGCCTCACCCTTAACAAGGACCAGGCTCTGAGGGTAAAATAATGGCTGGAATCATCATTTTGAAACCACTTTAGGAAACACCTGTTCAGCAAGAATCATCAATGGATACTAAATCTGGGGAAATTTGTGGTGACGTGCAACATATTTAGATGATCTTAAGTTGTCTCCCAGATTTTTTTTTTTTTTTTTTTTTTTTTTTTTTTTTTGAGACGGAGTCTCGCTCTGTCGCCCAGGCTGGAGTGCGGTGGCTGGATCTCAGCTCACTGCAAACTCCACCTCCTGGGTTTACGCCATTCTCCTGCCTCAGCCTCCCGAGTAGCTGGGACTACAGGCGCCCGCCACCTCGCCCGGCTAGTTTTTTGTATTTTTTAGTAGAGACGGAGTTTCACTGTGTTAGCCAGGATGGTCTCGATCTCCTGACCTCGTGATCCGCCCGTCTCGGCCTCCCAAAGTGCTAGGATTACAGGCTTGAGCCACCGCGCCCGGCCTGTCTCCCAGATTATTAACTGCAAGAGGAAAAACGCAAAAACATTAACACTAGGAAAATCAGACACCTGGCCCCAGTAATCAAAATGAACATCACCCATGAGGGCCAGATGCAGGTAGTCCATCTCCAGAGTAATGCCCTGAGAAGGACCCAATTGCCCGTGCAGTTTCCAGCTGAGAATCCATAACCTCAATTAACTATCATAACTAAGCAGGCAGAAACCTCAGACAAACCGCAAAGGAGGAATCAGAAAGGGGAGGACTGTATTCTTTAAACATGTCAATGTTGTCAGGGACAAAGAAAGGCTGGGGAAATGTTTCAGATTGAAGGAGATGAAAGAGAGATGACAGTTGTATGCCTAACCTGACCCTAACCAGAGGAAAAATATAATAAAGGATATTGGGTCAAATGACAAAATGGGAATATGAACAATAAACTGTTGTTATCAATGTTAAATGTACTGATAAATGTACTACAGTTACATAAGAGAATATACTTAATTTTAGGAAATACACAGTGAAGTATTAAATATTTAGGTATAAGAAGCCATGATAACTGACTGGGCGCAGTGGCTCATGCCTGTAATCCTAGTACTTTGGGATGCTAAGGCAGGTGGATCATGAGGTCAGGAGATTGAGACCATCCTGGCTAACACAGTGAAACCCCGTCTCTACTAAATATAGAAAAAATTAGCCGGGAGTGGTGGCGGGCGCCTGTAGTCCCAGCTACTCATGAGGCTGAGGCAGGAGAATGGCATGAACCCGGGAGGTGGAGCTTGCAGTGAGCCGAGATCGCACCACTGCACTCCAGCCTGGGCGACAGAGCAAGACTCCGTCTCAAAGAAAAAAAAAAAAAGCAGCAGCAGCAGCCTTGATAACCAACTATCCAATGATTCAGAAAAAAGTTATGGGCCAGATGTGGTGGCTCACGCCTGTGATCCCAGCACTTTGGGAGGCCAAGGCGGGTGGATCACAAGGTCAGGAGTTTGAGACCAACCTGGCCAACATAGTGAAACCCCGTCTCTACTAAAAATACAAAAATTATCGGGGAATGGTGGTATGTGCCTGTAGTCCCAGCTACTCAGGAGGCTGAGGTAGGAGAACCACTTGAACCTGGGAGGCAGAGGTTGTGGTGAGTTATCGGGCCACTGCACTCCAGCCTGGGCAACAGAGCAAGACTCCATGGCAAAGAAAAAAAAAACTATATGTATATGTGAAAAAGAGAAAGTGCTCGGCCGGGCGCGGTGGCTCAAGCCTGTAATCCCAGCACTTTGGGAGGCTGAGGCGGGCGGATCACAAGGTCAGGAGATCGAGACCATCCTGGCTAACACGGTGAAACCCCGTCTCTACTAAAAAATACAAAAAAACTAGCCGGGCGAGGTGGCGGGTGCCTGTAGTCCCAGCTACTCGGGAGGCTGAGGCAGGAGAATGATGTGAACCCGGAAGGCGGAGCTTGCAGTGAGCTGAGATCTGGCCACTGCACTCCAGCTTGGGCGACAGAGTGAGACTCCGTCTCAAAAAAAAAAAAAAAGAGAAAGTGCTCAAAAGAGAAAACAGGTCAATCTTGCTAGAGTAAATGGGTGTTCTTTGCACTGTTTTTTTTTTTTTTTTTTTTTTTTTTTTTTTTTTTTTTTTGAGACAGTCTTGCTCTGTTGCCCAGGCCAGAGTGCAGAAGCATGATCTTGGCTCACTGCAACCTTCACCTCCCAGGTTCAAGCGATTCTCATGCTTCAGCCTCCAGAGCAGCTGGGATTACAAGCACGCACCACCACACCCAGCTAATTTTTGTATTTTTAGTAGAGATGGGGTTTCACCATGTTGGCCAGGCTAGTTTCGAACTCATGACCTCAGGTGATCTGCCCACCTTGGCCTCCCAAAGTGCTGGGATTACAGGTATGAGCCACCATGCCATGGCCTTTGTACTATTCTTATTCCTGCATTTTTTCTCTAAGTTTAAAAGTATTTCCAAATGAAAAGTTTAGTTTTTGAAAAGCATTGTTCCTTGTGACACTTAGCCCCCAGCCGTAGAAACACTGGAGGTGGTGGTATATATCAGAAGGGCCTGAGTTTAGCAAGAACAGAATGCTGGACAAAGTGGCTCATGCCTGTAATCCCCTTTGGGAGGCTGAGGTGGGAGGATGGCTTAAGGCCAGCAGTTTGAGACCAGCCTGAGCAACACAGCAGGACCACATCTCTAATAATAATAATAATAATAATAATAGGGGCCGGGAGTGGTGGCTCATGCCTGTAATCCTAGCACTTTGGGAGGCTGAGGTGGGTGGATCATGAGGTCAGCAGTTCGAGACCAGCCTGACCCACATGGTGAAACCCCATCTCCACTAAAAATACAAAAAATTAGCTGGGTGTGGTGGCAGGCGCCTATAATCCCAGCAACTTGGGAGGCCGAGGCAGGAGACTCGCTTGAAACCGGAAGGTGGAGGTTGTAGTGAGCCGAGACTGTGCCACTGCACTCTAGCCTGGGCATTAAGAGCAAAACTCCATCTCAAAAATAATAATAATAATAATAAGCAATAATGGAGCACCAGAAGCAGGCAGTGTCCTAGCCCAGCTTATGGAATGGGGGCCCTAGTACCGAGTTTGGGGGACTGGTGATGCCAATCACCAACTGCTGTCTTGGAGAAGGGCAGCCCTGGAGCTGGCACCCACAACAACAAACAGGCTTGAGGCAGTGAAGTTCCATAAAAATGGATTTATTGCCAAACTTTAAGAAAGGCGCTTCATAAGCAGAAGACACAGAATGCCACCCTCTTCAAGGAGGCAAGCACGGAATGTCACCTTCCTCAAGGAGGCAAGCTAGGCAGGCCCTGCATGTTCTCACTCCTCTCCCGGAAGCCAGCTTCCTGCCTAGGGCCCAGGCTGCTAAGGGATGGAAATTAATAGCATTTGGTCACTTGAGGTGGCCTCAGGGAGAGTGGCTGGGCCTGGGAGCTGGGCCTAAACCTGTGACCTACATGCAGGGTCTCTGCACCCACAGACTCTGCCCTCAGTCCAGCTGCTGCAGTTAGCTACTTGACAGAGGAGGGAACTGAGGCTCCAATTCCTGGCAGTAGTTGGCTTGGTTAAAGCCCCAGCCAGCCATGGTTGCTGGTGGGGGAAGGGAAGATGGCAGGGGATCACATGACTGGGCACCTGATGTCCTTCTTGCTCTTGTCCTGGAGCAGATGGAGGGAAAGGCAGACTGTGGCATGGGGGCCCAGTTTGTGCAAGGAGGCCGATGGGGGCTCCCAAGCCAGCGCACTGCTGCTCACCTCTGCTCCTACCCCATGCAGCCATAGAGGACATCTGCCCCTCCTGATCCTTGACTACTACCTCAAAAACAAAGTGGCAGTACAATAACGAAGGCATTGACCTGTGCAGCAAGCCTCGGTGGGCTCGGGGAAGGGGGCAGAAAGGCCAGGGCATGTTGCTGTGGCCCTCCCTTTTTCTCTTTCAGTAAACAAAAGTGCACATGCAGAAATCTGGGCAGGTCCTATCAGAAGCTGCTCCCACCCCACAGGCCCCAGGGAGAGTGGCTGGACCTCGGGAGCCAGGGTATCTGCACCTCCAGGCTCTGCCCTCAGTCCAGCTGCTGCAGCACGATGGAGACTGGATGTGCCCCTCGAGTCAGGGACAATGTAGGGGACAGGCTGGGAGAGGACCAGGGTGCAGGGATGGACCAGGAAAGGAAAAGAAGAAAATGTCTCTTCTCCTAGAAAGTTACAGGAGAGCAGCCCATCTGGGGCTTGAAGGTGGGGAAGTGACTTCAGATTCCAACATACCCCTATCAGCATTTGAAGAAATGACTGGGATACTGGACCTGTTTCGGCTGAGAAGGACCTACAGAGACCCAGATAAATCCCATCTGAGGAGGCACAGAAGTTGGTGGGGATTCTCTTCTGAAGGCTGACATGATCATTACAAGTAAGGTTTTCTAATGTGGACATCAGGGCCACTCTGGGATTCACTTCTTCAGAAATATACAAGGCTGGACACTATCTAGGGGCAGAGACTAGACTAGAGGACCCTTTAAGTTCCTCTTCTACTCTTGAATCCTCCAAACCTAAGCCCTCCAATCACAGCTCACCTGAGAGGAAGGGGCTGCAGAAAATGTCCTTGTTTTGCAAAAAAGGAAACAGGGCCAAAGAGAGAGAGGTCACACAGCTAATGTCCTCCTCACAAAGAGGCCTCTCCAGCTCCAGCTGGGTCCTACGTTCCCCGCAACTGAGGGATGAACCTAGAGCCTGGACCTAAAGCCTCTGCAGCTACTCAGAATAGGTGGGAGGTGGGCCAGCTTTGAGGCTGCCTTAGCCATGAGGCTCTTTGCCTGGAAATAGTTGGAGATGGGAGCTGCAGGGGGCTCAGCTGTGCTCTATTCAGAAGTCAGGAATGTAAACTACTGGGGATGGGGAACAGAGATGATGTCATTCCCAGAAACCCCAAGTGCCACCCCCAAAGCCCTGGGGCAGTTTGGAACGACCACACAAACACATAGGTCCCAGCGTGTGTGCTCCCAGCCCCAGCCCAGCGGTCAGGCCAGATAGCCAGGTGGTAGCCCTGGATGGCACCTGGCACCACTGGCCAGAGCAGAGTAGGAAGGACACCAGGAGTCTCTTCAGGTCGTGGCCAAACCCTGACATGCCCAATGGCCCTCCTGCAGCCATTGCTGTAGAAGCAGAAGCACATTTCTCAGCAGGGTTGGGCCTTGATGGACTTGATGGATGGCCAGGAGGGATGGTGCCTCTGGCCCAGCAGGCCCTACGGTGCGCTTCTCCTGTAGAGGGTCACCAGCTCCTTCCGCTTCTCCCTTAGCCCAGGTGCTTCCTGGCTCCGCTCTCCCGAATCTCTCATTTCCTGCAGGACCTGGGTGGCCTGCCTCAGCTGCTCCACAGCCTGGCTGAGCAATGTTTCGGCGCTAACAGGGACCGGCTCACTGCCCAGCACCTTGTTCAACAGTTTCTCTGTCTGTTCCGAGGCCACCTTCACCTCCAGCTGGGCCCGATATAGCCGTTCCCTGGGCTGCAAGGGACGCCGCGGGCCTTCCCCAAGCAAGTCCCCAAGGGAGGAACAGCGGGGATGGAACTGAGGTTGCAGGTCCCAGGGGGGCAGTGCTGTGGATGTTGTTGCATCCTTTGGGGGAGTTCCTGGGGTGCCCTCAGCCTGGGAGGGCTTGGCAGGTTCAGGACTGTCATCCATGCCATTCACTGAGACTTGCGCTGTGCCTGGAGCAGGTGGCCCAGAAGCCTGCATCTCACCCATGCAGGCTTTCAGTTTCTCCGATAAGATCTTGGGTGGGGGTGTAGGGGGCTTCCCACCCTCCCTGGGGGCAGCCTCAGAAGTCGCAGAACAGGGTGCCTGGGATGGTTCTGCACTCTCTGCAGCAGGGGGCTCCTGGGAGCTGGGGTTCTCCCAGCTCACCTTCAGTTTGTCAGGCAGGATGCTGTTGGGAGGCTGCTCAGAGCCACTGTCCTCCTCTGCTGGGGTCTCTGAGTCCTCTTGGCTCTCAGGGGAGACCTCAGAGCTTGCTGAGACAGGGGTTGGGGCTCTCTCCCCTACAGGGGTATCCACCCTGTCACCAGGGCTGGTGGTCTCAGGTGCTAGGAAAGGCTTGGTAGGAGGCATGAGGGGCCGGGGTGTCTCCCGAGGTTGGGCTTCACTGACATCATTGCTGGGGGCAAACACCTGTGGCCCACTGTCCGGAACATCAAGATCCAGGCGCAGAAGCCCGTCAGATGCTGCGCTGGCCACCTGGTGGGGGGATGGTATACGGGTGTCATCTTGGCTGATGAGCCATTGGGTCAGGTGTGCCCACTGACATGAGTTCTTACCCTCTCCCATCCAGGTTGTCCAGGCCCCCAGCCCCCCAGCCTCCCTCTGTCCTGGCTTCTGTGGCTACTTGATTAGAAGCAAAAGTGATTTCTTGATGAATCTTCCTCTCCTTTCCCTCACCACCAAGAATTCCCTGTTTTGGAATCACAGGCCAGGAAAGTCACAGCCAGGGTCCTCCTGGAGCCCTAGGCTGGTTTCTGGGATACTGGACCTGGATTGGACTATACTAGCCTGGGTGTCAGGGGACAGAGTTCCAGCCCTGTATCTGACCCCTACCTAGCTGTATGGCCTTCAGAGGTTCCCTTCTCTGTAACCCACCTACCCATCATCATACCCAGGGTCCCCACAACCAGTTGGTCAGTCAGAGACAGGACCAGGACTCAAACATCTTCCAGTTCATCTCAAGCTCATTGACTTCTGCTTGCCCTTCCTGGAGACCTCTGTTCCGTCTGCCAGCTTCTCTCCAGACTTTGCCTGTCCAGCTGCTCAGCAGCCTGTGCCCACTCTCCTCGTGTCATCAGATGGGGTCCCAGACCACAGCTAACCGCCAGAGAACAGCTGCACCAGAAAGCAGCTACCCACCCCCACCAGGCATCCGGGACCAATAGGGATATCCTGCTAGCCCCACAGTCATGAGACCCTCCCAGAGAGCCTCAGAGGTCCCAGCAGGGCTGGCCAGGAGGCCTTTCGCAAGGTCCCTCAGATGGTGGGGGTCCTGGCTGGGATCCTCACTCTCCCCTGCCACCTTATTTTTCTTAAGAGATGGGATCAGTTGGGCGCAATGGCTCGCACCTGTAATCCCAGCACTTTGGGAGGCTGAGGCGGGCTGATCACCTGAGGTCGGGAGTTTGAGACCAGTCTGACAAACATGGAGAAACCCTCTCTCTACTAAAAATACAAAATTAGCTGGGCATGGTGGCACCTGTTATCCCAGCTACTTGGGAGGCTGAGGCAGGAGAATCGCTTGAACCCGGGAGGCAGAGGTTGCGGTGAGCCAAGATCATGCCATTGCACTCCAGCCTGGGCAACAAGAGTGAAACTCCGTCTCAGAAAAAAAAAAAGGGGGGGGGGTCTCACTCTGTCACCCAAGCTGCAGTGCAGTAGCATTATCACAGCTCACCTCCAGAGTAGCTGGGACCACAGGCATGTGCCACCATGCCCAGCTAATTTTTTGTTAGTAGAGATGGGGTCTCCCTTTGTTGCTGTCACTCCCTTTTACACATACACAGGATCTGGCTGACACATGCTATCAGGTACTGAGGACCACCAGAAAGTCACCTCATCACACACACACACACACACACACACACATACATACACACACACATACACACACACACATACACACATACACACACACATACATACACACACATACACATACATACACACACACATACACATACATACACACACACACATACACACACAGATACACATATACATACACACACATACATACATACACATGCACACATACACACACACACATACACATACATACACACATACACACACACAAAGATACACACATACACACACACACACATACATACACACGGCTGCCTCCCTGAACTCTTCTGTGCAGAGGGCCCCCTCCCTCCAAGGCTAGCCCTCCCCACACCCGTCCCCGGCCCCCCTCAGGCATTCCTTTTCTCTGTGGCCACCTCAGTGCTCCCTCTGCAGGATCCTATCCCTTAGCTGACAGACAGGCACAGGCTGCTGCAACTCAAAAACAAACCTCCCATGACCTTGGGTCCCTCCCTCTGGCAAACCCAGCCCTGCACCCCAGGACAGCCCTAAATCGACTCCTTTTAGAAAATATGCTGTAAGGTTGGGCACAGGGGCTCACGCCTGTAATCCCAGCACTTTGGGAGGCCGAGGCAGGCAGAACACGAGGTCAGGAGTTCAAGATCAACCTGGCCAAGATGGTGAAACCTCATCTCTACTAAAAATACAAAACTTAGCCGGGGATGGTGGAGGGCGCCTGTAATCCCAGCTACTCGGGAGGCTGAGGCAGAGAAATTCTTGAACCCGGAAGGCGGAGGTTGCAATGAGCTGAGATTGCGCCACTGCACTCCAGCCTGAGCGACAAGAGCGAGACTCAATCTCAGAAAAAAAGAAAAAGAAAATATGTTGTAAATGGCACCGCCTTTCTTGTCCTTGGTCCTGCCCTTGTGACTTGCAGCTGCCAACCTAGCTGATGCCCAGCAGGTTTTGTGCCCATCTCTCTCCAGATGTGCCACTTGTCTCTGGCTTCCTTTCTTGGCTCCCTGCTGGCTGACCTCCCTCCAATCCCTAAATGTAGCACTTGCTGAGGTTCTTTCCTGGCCTCCAAAATCATCCCCTGCAGCATTAGCTCCACTGGTCTAAAAGAGGCTCCTCCCTTCCCCCCTCCCCCTTGCCCATACCCTCTCCAAATTCCCCGTGCCCAGGGCCTCCATACTTCCAGTTTCCAGGCTTGGGAAACCTCAGACAACCTTCCCTTGGTCCAATCCCTGGATTCAATCACAAGCCCAGGTGGCTCTTGCTTCCTAATGTCCTCCCATCAACCCCTCCCTCTTCATCCCCTCCAGGGGCCTGGAAAGTCACCTCTCCCACCTACTTCCTGGCCCCTGCCTTTCTCTCTCTCAACCCAACCCATCCTACCCAGAGCCTCAAACTGACCTCTGGAATGCACCCTCCCTTCCTGTCCCCAGCTTCTTCATCCAAGGCCTCCACAATTTCCTCCCTATAACCCCCTTCTCAGACCAATCTCCTAGGCAAATGGAGCTGCTCTGCGTACCTCAGACCCTCCCGCTGTGCCTCAGCTCACAGCACTCCCTCCACAGAGAATCCCCTGACTCCAAGTCCACCAAGTGAACCCCTCCCATCCTTCAAGGGTCAGCTAAAATGCCAGTGGCTCCTTGTGGTCTCTCCTGCCCTGACCTCCTAGAGCCTTCCTCCACACAAAAATCAGACACAGCTCTGCTTGGAGCAGTCTGTGGGACAGGCCTATTTTTCAGCTGGAAGCTGAGCTCTGAGGGGCAGGGACTGGATTCAAGGGCTTCAGTTTCCCTCTGGCACCAACTCTGGCTAAGGACAGATTCAACATTTGTGTGTGGATTGAACAAATGGAAAAGGCCACAAGCTCAGGGACGTCCACACCCTGAGCACGTGTAACACAGGTGCCCTGTCACTTCCTGTCTACTCCTCAGGAAGCCCCAGCTCCAGGTGTCCTCAGGAAAAATGTGGCCCCAAGCCTGGCTGCCTCCCAGAGGATCCGAGGTCCTAGGCTCAACTAACCCCCCGATCCACACTGGGCAAGGCCCTACCTCCTTCAGGTGGACTCTCGTTGGCGGCCGGCGCCGCTGGCCCCCTCGCACCCGGTCCCGTGTCACATGCTCCAGGGCACAGCTCTTGTCCACCTTTACCTGGAGGGAGGGGGAACCAGATCAGCCCCTGCCAAGCCTTGGGAGTGTGGGAAGTACCCAGGCTGGACCTGGCTCAAAGGCAGGGTCAGTGCCCTGCCGCTGTCTCTCTGGGCATCTCCCTACCCTGGCCTCTGCTTCTCTGACTCTGCAATGCCCCTGGGGTCTCTTGCAAAGTCTGAGGCTCTCCCTCTCTGCAGCTGCCATTTTCCTCAGTCTTCCTGCCCAAATATGAGCCATCGGCCCTTGCCCCTGAGTATATCACAAATATATAAGCAGCCCTGAGGTGGCTTTGGGGCTTAGGTAGGAGAGACGGTAGAAATAGCCCATGCTCCCCTGGTACCTGGTTTCTGGAAAAGGTCTGCCCTGGCCTCTGCCACTCTCCCAGGAGCCCTGGGGAGAGCCCAGGAGAGAGCAGGGCCTCTGCCCCTTGAGCCTGGAAGCCTGGAGGGCAGCATCTTCTCTCTGAGGGTAACAGAAGGGGTCAGGATTGGCTGGGAAGCCTCAGAGTAAGAGTCACATGGGAGGTCCAGACTCAGAACCCTGGAGCAGCCTGACCCTATGATGGGGAGGGGGGGCTCAGGCCCACGTGTGACTCCAACTGTCTCTGTCCCTCAGTGGAGGAGCGGACTGTGGGTTGAGGCCCAGCCCATGGCTCCTATGGCCTCCGCCAATATCTATGATAGGTCCCATCATCTCCCTCCCACGGAATGGGGACAGTTTTCCCCCAGGTAGTGAAGGGCTGAGCATGACATGTAACACAGGACATGACATAGGAGTTACGGGCTGGGAGTCGGGGGACCTGGGTATTAAGAGGGGACTTGCTTGGAAAGATTTGCTCCTTAACATAATCCAAGGCATCACTGTAGGTGGCCCCCAGGTCTATTTTAGCCCAAATAACCAAAGATTTATGATGTCAAAGACAAATCTCCCTAGGAGATCCTGGCCCCATGGGATGCTCTGCCTGCCCCAAGCCAGATTGTGGCTACTGCTGCCACAGTCCCCAGTACAGCACGGGGGGCTGAGGTCTGCAGGGCTCAATGGTCATTGTAGACAGAGAGGGAGGCCCAGAGCTGAGAGCCAGTCTGCCCTGGACCTCATGGGCAAACTGAAAAGGGAGCTTTCGGGTCACTCTGCAGCGCTGTCTGGCCTGGGCCCACCTGCTGTTTCCAGCTGAGGCCAGGCTTAGAAAGGATGCATGCTGCCACCAGTCCAGTTCCAGCCCACCACTTATCTGCTTTCCAGTTTAAGACAAGTTACTTAATTTCCTTAAGCCTCCATTTCATCTGTAAAACAAGGACAGCACCACCTACTCTGAGGGGCTATAGTGAGGACTACAGAAGGTAACAACAATGCCCTATAGCAGTGACATAATCAAGGGGTGGTCTGGGGTGAGGAGGGGCAGGGTCCTCTCCTAGATCACACACAGTGGGAAAGGAGACACACAGCTGTCCACAGACTGCATCGCACCTCATCGAAAGCCTTGTTTTTGCCTCGGTTAATCCCTTCATTGAGGGCTTTGATCCAGGATTCTTTCTCCTCCCCGGTGGGTGCCTGGAATTTGATGTCGCTGACCTGCGGGCAAGATAGATGGAGTAGATGGCAGATGTTTAACAAAGCTCACATTTGGCATGTTAAGGAGGCTTCCTAACCTAGATCCCAAAGTCAAACCAAAATAACCCCACAGTAAGTATGCCACTGGGGCTTTGGGCAAGGAAAGGGAAAGATCTCACAGAGAAGCCCCCCGTACTGCCCACCAGCATGCAGCTGGGTCTGAATTCGAAGCAGCCTGGCCTTGTGGAAACAGCCAGGATCTGGTCCAGCTCCATGGGACTCCCCCAGGCCAGCTGCCTGGGCTCTGGGCTTCTGTTTACTCTGTAAAGTAGGAATAGCCCCAGTCTACATTCAAACCCACCCCACACCACCCCTGAGTCCTTTCCTAATTCAGGTAGGAGCTCTGAGCTCCTGTTAGAATCAGAGGGTGGCTCAGAGAACCCTGACCCTGCCAGGCCCAATGGCCAGACAGGAAGTGAGAGGAAGGAGTGAGACCATGGAAACTGAGGGGCTGCCTCATGCAGTGGATATGGCAGTAGGGCCTCTGAGCGAGACAGTCCACCACTTACAGGTGTCTGACCTCAGGCCTCAGTTTCTTCACCTGTGAAAGAGAATACCACCAGAACCTGCCTCACGGAGCCATGGAGATCATTTTTTAAATGATGTATCCAATTTGTACACCCATGCTCACAGCATTGTTCGCAACAGCCAACAGGTGGAAGCAACCTCAGTGTCCACTGACAGACGAATGGATAAGCAAAATGTTCATATGTACAATGGATTATCAGCCAGCCTTAAAAAGGAAGAAAAATCTGACACATGCTATAACAGGGATGAACCTTGAAAACGTGGTGCTAAGTGAAATAAGCTGGACACAAAAAGACAAAAACTGCCCGATTCCACCTATATGAGGTACCTAAAGTTGTCAAAATCATAGAGACAGAAAAGAGAGTGGTGGTTGCCAGGGGCTGGGGAGAAGGGCAATGGAGCATTATTATTTAATGGGCATAGAGTTTTAGTTTTACGCGGTGGAGAGTTATGCAATAGATGGTGGTGATGGCTGTATAACATCATGAATGTATTTAATGCCGCTGAATTGTGCAATTTCAAACTGGTAAAGATGGTAATTTTTTTTTGACCACAGTTTTTTTTTTTTTTTTTTTTTTAATTGGGGAAAAAGATATATCTAAAGTACTAAATCTGGAGCTGGGCAGAGTGAATACTCAGTAATAGGAATTAGCACCATTGCCTTCCCGCTGGACAAAACAGTTCCAGTTTCCTCATCTATAAAATGGGATAACACTGCCTACTACCAAGCAATGCTGAGGAAATTTTTTTTTTTTTTTTTTGAGATGAAGTCTTGCTCTGTCGCCCAGGCTGGAGTGCAGTGGCCAGATCTCAGCTCACTGCAAGCTCCGCCTCCCGGGTTTACCCCATTCTCCTGCCTCAGCCTCCCGAGCAGCTGGGACTACAGGCACGCACCACCTCACCCGGTTAGTTTTTTGTATTTTTCAGTAGAGACGCGGTTTCACCGTGTTAGCCAGGATGGTCTCCATCTCCTGACCTCGTGATCCGCCCGTCTCGGCCTCCCAAAGTGCTGGGATTACAGGCTTGAGCCACCGCGCCCGGCCAGTGCTGAGGAAATTAAACATAGTAGGTGCTCAGTGAATAGTTCTTGATTGAACGAGCCAACAAATTAATGAACTGGCCCAAGTTTCCTTCCCTCACCGTTTTTGGACCACTGCCTACTCTCTGACCGCAAGATGCCCTAGTCCTTTGTTGGCAGTCGCCAGCTTGCCCATCCTCCGCTCTGGTGTTAGATAGTACCTCCCCTCCCTCCACTCTCCAGTTATGTAACACTGAGGTTGGCCTGGCCCCCTCAGCATCCTCATTATATAATTTCCTCCTGGCTGCCACTGCCTCCTCCTCATACAGGGCCCTGGGTCCCACCCCCACCACGCCAGGCACAGCCAAATGCTCATTTGCATGACCAGGGTAAATTCGATCCTGAATGCAGATCTTCAGTTAAGTCAGAAACCCCAGGGCACCTTGGCAACTGCCTCAGCTCAGCCATCAGGGCTGCTGGGGGCTCAGGGGCGGACCACACTGCATCCGGGGTCGCAAAGGCTACCCAACTCTGTGATGGGACCTGCTAGAAAGGAAGTCTGGGGCCAGCCCTTTTACCCAGCTGCTGCTCCTATTCACAGGTTGTGACCCCTGCATGGTGCAGGATTTAGCATTCAGGGAGCTTGAGAAGTCTACAATTGAACTCAGGAGCCAATGGAACAAGAGGAGGCCAGAGAAGAGCCTAGAGGTCCTAGAAGGCCTAGAAGGCCTAGAAGTCCGATTACCACGTTCTACTCGCTTCACTACTCTGGACCTCAAAGGGACAAGAATAGAACCACTGGACCCAGCCCAAACTGCAGCTCCTTCCCCACTGGCCCAGCCCACCTGAGGCAGGCTGCCTCAGCTCTCTTCTGCTCCCCTGTGAGAAGCAGAAATGGCCTCAGAGAAGACCTATTGTGCAAGCCGAAAGGTTCTCACAGGAGAAGGAAGACAAGGTTAAACAGGACCCAGCTCCACCCTCCTAAGGAACCCTGTATCTGGCTGAACAAGCCAGGCATTCCACAAGGATGACCAGAATAGAGACAATTAGAATACCAAGAAGTTACCAGCCTGGGCAACATAGTGAGACCCCATCTCTACAAAAAATATGAAAATTAGCCGGGCATGATGGTACGTGCCTGTAGTTCCAGCTATTCAGAAGCTGAGCTGGGAGGATCACCCGAACCTAGGAGGCAGAGGTTGCAGCAAGCTGAGAAAAGGCCACTACACTCCAGCCTGGGTGACAAGAGTGAGATCCTGTCTCAAAAAATAAGAATATCAAGAAGCTGTGCCTCTCCCCCAAAGTCATCCTGAAGGGCCACAGGCTGTACAGGTCCCTGTCCTGAGAACTTCCAAGAAGCCCCAGGGACACAGGCACTTCTAGGAGCTTAGATGCTAACAGGACTGGCCACAGACTAGGCCCACAAGGCCTGGGAAAAGGGGAAGGATAAAATGGCAGAGAGGAAAAAAGTGGGAGGGGAAGAGAGGAGGCAGGAAAGAGGAAAGGGCCAAGCTGGCTGAGACCAGCAGGGCAGCAAGGCCCAGCAGTGGCCACCCTGCTTCCTGGCAGCGTCTGCCTGTGACCTCATGGGCCGGGGTGTGGGGCTGGAGAAGCAGGGGGAGAGGGGCATGTAAGACATTGGAGTCTTTGTTTATTTGATTAGAGGGGAAAAAAGGCGGCCTCAGGACCCGACAGCCAGGGTCATGTGACCTCCTGGCCGGCTGGAGGCCTCACTGAGGATGGGGAACACCCAGGCCGCTGAGAAAGGAGGGTGAAAGGATGTGGGAATGCGGTGCCCTGGGCCAGGTCCACCAACTGACCTCTGGAGAGCCCCAATCTGTGTGAGCTCCTGGGGTGGGGAGGGTCAGGGGCCCTTGAGCTGGAACCAGGATGCACTGTTTCATCCACAGCACCCACCACTTGCTCCACAGCCCCATCTCCCAGTTGATTGTCCTGTTCTCAGAGCCAGCCTAAATTCTTGCAGAGTTGGGGGCTGGGAAGGAGGGTGTTAGCTGAAGCAGCTGAGAACACAGCTGCACAAACAGGCTTCTCTGAAGGTGATGTCCCACCCTGAGCTGAGTCCAGCCCACCTAGTCTACTATCAGCTGATTCTTGGAGCTGGGGAAAAGAGATGGCCCACAGAACAGCACAGGCAGAGGCCAGAGAGGCTAGGTCTCCCTCCACCCCACATCCACATAGCACACTAAGACACACACCCAGACAGACACACGGCCAGGTGAGCACTCAACTGCATTAAAAAAAGGTACATGCACAGGGCCAGACACACCGGTGGCAGATCTTCACACGGAACATAGTTTGCATCTCATCTCTCTCAAACACACATCCACATATATAGCGCCCACTCAGGAAGGAAGTGGGTCTCCAGGATAGGGTAGGGGCTCCAGGGCTTGAAAAGATTAAAATGTGACTCCTTTTGTCCTCAAAGAGCCCTAAGCAGCAGATGGTCAAGTGAAATCTGGGCCCAGTCCCATGAGCCCTCAGAACACTATAATTACACCAGCCCCTACCCTTGGACACACTTCCAGCTCCCAGTATCACAGCTCCACAGCCCCTCCACTGCTATCTTGGTTGCTTCTGTGCCCCCACCCCCTGCAGAGTAGGACAAAGGGTCAATGAGTAAAGCATCTTGGTATTCAGGGTCTGCAGAGGACTGGGCTCCCATTCCCTAAAGCTGAGGAAGAAACAGAATGGCCTCCAGCAGGCCCAGACCAGACTTGCTCCACAACCCCCAACCTCTGTGACTCAGCCCTATTCTGCGAGGCTCCACATGACATGCAGAGGACAAGGCAAGGAATGGCCCAGCCGCAGATGGGTGCAAGCTGGCGAGAGCGCTGTGCACGCCAGCCTCAAATCTGAACTCTCTCCTGACATCTGTGAAGCTACACCATGTGTCAACACCCACCAGACTCCCTGCCAGAGAAATGTGGTGCAAACAGCAAACTTCATCTGCACACACAGCATGTCCCAAGGAAAGACTCTCTCAAACCAGGGATCTTTCCCAGCTACAGCCACGAAAGCAAAGTACAAGGGGAGGAAAGCTGGAGGGCTGCGGGCCTCCCAGTCCCGAGTCCAGGATGGGCCCACCCAGAAAGGCCTGGGATAAAGGGAGACCCCACCCTCCCGCTCTGCCCCAGGCTACATCAAGGTGTTGAGGCCTGGCAGGGTGGAGGCCTCATCCACAGCTCTCCAGCCTCAGTCCTGGGCCTCCCCCAGGGTCTGGGGTAAAGTCAAGTGCCCCACCTCCCAAACGCTACTTTCCAACTACAGCCTGGGATGGAGGGCCTGGGCCTGCAAGGGGAAGACGGGAGCAGAGCTCTTTCAACAGAGCCCTAAGTGCATCTCTTATCAACTAGGGGCTTGGAAGACTCCGAGACAAAATGAGTAAAGGTCTGACCTATGGTGGCTGCTAGGGCTGAGCCTCAGCCACATGCAACAGAAAACAGGCTTTTTAAAGGGGCCAGGCCTGCTAAACCTGCTTAGGCCTCCCAAGGCGACTCTGGCCTAGAGGGAAATGGGGCAGCAGCAGGCATCTTCCTACCTTGTTCCCTGGGGATCGCAGCAGGATAAAGCGGTGTTTCCGCTTGAGGAGGGCACGAAGGTCCTGGCACTTCTCATAGCTGCCCAGCTCCACGGTCTCCACACACTTCTGATCATCCTGGGGAGGGAGACAGAAGGGACATGAGCTGGTGACAGTCAGACCCACCACCACCCTCAGTCACTCACGCCCCAGACCCTGATCCCACTCAGTGAGGACATCACTTGGTCAGAGCGAGGACCTCAGGCTGCTAGTCAGTCACCAAGATGTGGTGTCCAGACCCTGGCAAGTGCATGCTGGCTGGAGGGATGCCCGTGAGGCTCCCCATCCAGATGGGAGACGGGCACATAGCCCAGAGGTGGATATGTGCCTAAGGCCAGAGGAGGAAACAGGGGAAGCTATAGAGGCTGAGAAAAGGCTGTCTGGAGGCCGGGCGCGGTGGCTCAAGCCTGTAATCCCAGCACTTTGGGAGGCCGAGACGGGCAGATCACGAGGTCAGGAGATCGAGACCATCCTGGCTAACACAGTTCCTGGCTAACACGGTGAAACCCCGTCTCTACTAAAAATACAAAAAAAACTAGCCGGGCTCGGTGGCAGGCGCCTATAGTCCCAGCTACTGGGGATGCTGAGGCAGGAGAATGGAGTGAACCCTGGAGGCGGAGCTTGCAGTGAGCCGAGATCGCGCCACTGCACTCCAGCCTGGGCGACAGAGCGAGACTCCGTCTCAAAAAAAAAAAAAAGAGAAAAGGCTGTCTGGGGTCCAGCCATGCCCAGAGGCCAAGCAGAGATCTGTGGAAGAGACAGCCAGAGGAAGAATGCAGGATGCCACAAAATGGCAGGCAGGGAGTGGGATGGGGACCAGGGACAACAAAGACTTTCCAGGAAGAGCCAGAGGGAAGGCACATTTGGGGCTACATGCCCTGCCTTTAGCACAGCCATCCTGAATTGTGTTCCTCACTCAGCATCATCCCCTGCTGAGCCTTGGCTTGGGAGAGCAGCACCTCGTCCAAGGCTGCAGGCTACATACAAGCAAGAGGCAAGGGCTCCTTCAAGCGCATCCCATCCCCATCCCACCACTTGGAGGCCTCATCATTAGGAGCGCCAGTGGCCAGGACAGTGTCCAGCCTCTTCCCGGCCATCTCTAGACACTAGCCAGGCTGTCTTCCTGCCCACCACCCCTGACATTTGAGTGCTTTCTCTACAGACTCCACCCATCAGGTGCCTGTCCAGCAAGCTCCCTCAATGGTGGTCAACAGGTCCTCTTCCAGGGAAGACCCAACTGGAACAACTTCCTGGGTGTGGCACTCTCATCCAGGAGAGTCTAGGTAAGTAGAAGCAGATCCTTTGGCGGGGGAGGGTATGCCACCCTGGGACTGGCCAAAAAGTTAAGGAAACCCTTGCTGATGTTTAACAGAAGGAACCTGACACTCATGAGCACTTCTGCATCCCTGAGTCTCTGAACCTCACAATAACCCTGAAAACCTACAGCCCCGTATCTGCCTCATTTTAGAGAAGGAAAGAATGAGGCCTGGAGGTGAATGGATTTGCCCTAGGCGCACAGACCCAAATATAAGGGGCAGGGCCCCAACTCAAACCACAGCCTCTGACTCCCAGGTCAGGGTCCTTTCCAGCACAGCACACTCCTTCTAGTCACAGGCAGTAGGTTGCTCTGCACAAGGGGTCCTCCAAGGGTGGGACCTAGGCCAGTAGCATCAGCACCACCTGAGAGCTTGTTAGAAATGCAAACGCCTGGCCAGGCACGGTGGCTCACACCTGTAATCCCAGCACTTTGGGAGGCCGAGGCGGGCGGATCACGAGGTCAGGAGATCGAGACCATCCTGGCCAACATGGTGAAACCATGTCTCTACTAAAAAAAAAAATACAAAAAAAAAAAATTAGCCAGGCGTAGTCCCAGCTACTCGGGAGGCTGAGGCAGGAGAATGGCGTGAACCCGGGAGGTGAAGCTTGCAGTGAGCCAAGATTGTGCCACTGAACTCCAGCCTGGGCAACAGAGCAAGACTCTGTCTCAAAAAAAAAAAAAAAAAAAGGAATGCAAACTCCCAGGCCTCATCCCTACTCAATCATAAACCTAGGGGAGTGGGCCTAGCAATCTGTCTTCTAACTAGCCTTCAGGGATTTTGATGGATGCAAATTTTGTTTGTTTGTTTTTTGCTTTTTTGAAACAGAATCTCGCTCTGTCAGTCAGGCTGCAGTGCAGTGGCATGATATCGGCTCACCGCAACCTCTGCCTCTTGGGTTCAAGCGATTCTCTGGCCTCAGCCTCCCGAGTAGCTGGGATTACAGGTGCCCACCACCACACCCGGCTAATTTTTATAGAGATGGGGTTTCACCATGTTGGCCAGGCTGGTCTCGAACTCTTGACCTCAAGTGATCCACCCGCCTCGGCATCCCAAAGAGTTGGGATTACAAGCTTGAGCCACCACTCCTGGCCTGGATGTGAACGGTTAAGAACTACTTCTACCAGCCTGGCCAACATAATGAAACCCTGTCTCTACTAAAAATACAAAAATCAGCTGGGCATGGTGGTGTGCGCCTGTGGTCCCAGCTACTCAGGAGGCTGAGACAGGAGAATCGCTTGAACCCAGGAGGCAGAGGCTGCAGTGAGCCAAGATAGCACTACTGCACTCCAGCTTGGGTGACAGAGTGCAACTCCGCCTCAAAGTAAAAGAACCACTGCTCTACATCAGAGGTTCTCAGTCTTGGTGGCACCTGGGAGTTTTTAAAAACTCCAATGCCCAGGCGACATCCCAGACCAATTATACCAGGATCTCTTGGGGGGCAAGGCCCCAAACCTCACGATTTTTTAAAGCAGATGACTGTACATCTAATGTGGATAACCACTAATCGACTCTCTCGTCAGCCCCTAGGAGAAAGGGGAAGAGATGGCCAAGGTGGCCTTATCTCTCCCAACCTGGTTCAATCAAGTATCTTTTCTTTTTTGCTTCCATCCATACATCCCTTTCCAATCTCTAGCCTCCAATACCTTCCAGATTCCTCAGCTAAACACATGGACCAGAAAAATCCTCCTGCTCTGAGAAGCTCCCCTGCCCCCAATCATGAACCCCTGAACGTGAGTGCTCTCCGTTCCATCACTTACTGCTGGGGGGATGCAAACACCTACAAAGCACCTGCAAGGTGCAGACACCCTACGAGGTGCTAGAAGCAGAGTCCTGCCATGGGAAGATACAGTCCTGACTCCCCCTTGGCCATCTTTCTCTACCCCATTCTCTGTTTATCTATCTGCTCATCCTTCTGTTCCCCCAACTGCACCCTACAAGAAGCAGCCCTCAAGCAGAACATATAAAGGACCAGTTTTCTGAGTGCCTGGTTCAGATTGAGAACTCAGGAAGTCTCCTCCCCAGGAATCTGGAGCAGGGAAACTGCCCAGGGAAGAATCCTTGCTTGAGAGAGAGAGCAGCTTACTTGCCCCGTGTCCACAGGCCTCCACTAACTGGACCACCACGGGCCCGAATGCACCCTCCTTTGCCTGGGAACAAAAAGTCCATCCACCTCCACCACTGAGCTCCCAACAACTGCCTGTCCTGGGTCTCCTCTCCACCCCACCCAAGACGCTGAATCATCCCAGCTCTTCTGCAGCTCAGAAAAACGGATAAACCAGCAGGCAATGGGTGAAGGAAGCATCTTTGGAATGTCAGCCTCTCTGACAGCAAAGAAAGAGCCAAGAGCCATTCGCGTTCGTTCCTTCGCCTAGTTCCTTACATCAGAAAGAGGAATTGAGCTAATAAGCATTTCTCAATTCCTACTCCCAGGCCAAGCTCCCCCACCCCCGAGTGCTAAGTTCTTGAAATTACATTTACATTTTTAATAGCAATCTTTTTCAAAAAAGGAAAAAAAGCGTGATTTAGATTTTTCATGTTTGGGAGATGTGAAATCCTTCCTGCTTCCCAGCTGTGGCCAGATGTACAGAGGCAGTTTAGGACAAGTGACAGTACCTGACAGGCTGACAGCTGAAAGCCTGTCACTTAACTCTCATGGCAGCTGGCACTGGAAGAAGCTGTGACAACCCCCTTTATTGGTAAAAATATCCCCCTGCTGCCTCATTCCCATCTGTGGCACATCCTATTTTGGTGGGAGCAGCAGTAGAGAACATCTGGGGGTGCTGTCTATGTACCCTCATTCCCTTGCCCTCTTCCCACCTCTTCTTTGACACCCTAACTCCATAAGCCAGCAACTCAGGCAGGTCAGACAAGTTGCTTCTCCAGGTTGCCTAACCTTTCTTGTCCTGGGACAATTGTGAATTTGCCAAGATAGCCTGAGGCAGGCTGGGAGAGGCCGATGAGGAAGAGGCAGGCTCCCTCTTCTTCTGCCCCCAGGCCAATTCCCAGGTATTTCACCTGTCAAAGGCATATTGTGCTACCCTGTTTTCAGTGGATGGGCTCTCCGATAGCCTCAACCACAGCACACAAACAGCATCTACAAGGAAAAAACCACTTTTCTTCCTCAAGTCTTCACCTACATCTTAATTGACTTATTTAACATGCAAGCTTAGCATCCTTGGTTGTCCAAATCCCAAGCCTGCTGAAATCAGAAGGGGAACAAGCATCTGAAGTGTGAAGAAGTGAGGACTATTAGAGGCACAAGGACAGCAGAAGTTGAAACCAGCAACTTGATGTTAAAGGAGAAAGAAAAGCTGAGAAGTACAGCCTCCTGCCAGTTCAAAGCAGAGAGGCAATGTGCCTCTCTACCCCTATGCATCTAGGGAACCCACTCTGCAGGTGGGTCTGACAGGTGATGACACTGAGCCTCCAGGGAAAGATTTTATTTAGGCCAGCATCTTCTCTTGAAGAAAGCAGAGAATATTTAACATATTTTAGAGATTTTCTTGCAAAAATCAGTTTTGGGGTTTAGTCGCTGGTGTCTCTTGGTAGAAAGCATGCTGGATTTGCTTCTAGACCTAACTCCTCCATTCACTGGGAGATGCTGAACAGTCATCTTGTCACCCTGAGCCTCAGTATCCTCTTTGTAAAATATAATATGAGGACCACTCTCATGGGACTATTGAGATTTGTCACAGGGAGATATGTAAGACCATATCTCCAAACAAGTACAAGTGCTACTTATTATTTCTTTTTTGTTTTTCTGAGATGGAGTTTTGCTCTTGTTGCCCAGGCTGGAGTGCAATGGCATGATCTCAGCTCACTGCAACCTCCAACTCCCAGGTTCAAGTGATTCTCCTGCCTCAGCCTCCCGAGTAGCTGGCATTACGGACATGTGCCACCACACCCGGCTAATTTTGTATTTTTAGTAGAGATGGGGTTTCTCCATGTTGGTCAGGCTGGTCTCGAACTCCCGACCTCAGGTGATCCGCCTGCCTCGGCCTCCCAAAGTGCTGAGATTATAGGTGTAAGCCACCATGCCCAGCCTGCTAATTATTATTTCTACTACTACTGCTGAATGGAGCAGGCTTTAGCTTTCTACAACATTCACTCACATGGAACCTTGCTCAGGGACAGGAAAAGACTTGCACTCTAGATGCACACACAGTTCAAAGAACTCTCGGCCAGGCGCGGTGGCTCACGCCTGTAATCCCAGCACCCTGGGAGGCGGAGGCAGGTGGATCACCTGAGGTCAGGAGTTCCAGACCAGCCTGGCCAACAGGGTGAAACCCTGTCTCTACTAAAAATACAAAATTAGCCGGGTGTGGTGGCTGATGCATTGATCCCAGCTACTTGGGAGGCTGAGGCAGAAGAACTGCTTGAACCTGGGAGGTGGCAGCAGCAGTGAGCTGAGACAGTGCCATTGCACTCCAGCCTCGGCAACAAGAGCAAAACTCCATCTCAAAAAATAATAATAAAAAAAAAATAAGAGGGGCCGGGCGCGGTGGCTCAAGCCTGTAATCCCAGCACTTTGGGAGGCCGAGACGGGCGGATCATGAGGTCAGGAGATCGAGACCATCCTGGCTAATACGGTGAAACCCTGTCTCTACATAAAAATACAAAAAATTAGCCGGGCGACGAGGCGGGCGCCTGTAGTCCCAGCTACTCGGGAGGCTGAGGCAGGAGAATGGCGTAAACCCGGGAGGCGGAGCTTGTAGTGAGCTGAGATCCGGCCACTGCACTCCAGCCTGGGTGGCAGAGCAAGACTCTGTCTCAAAAAAAAAAAAAAAAAAAAAAAAAAATAAGAGGGCTAGGCATGGTGGCTCACACCTGTAATCCCAACACTTTGGGAGGCCGAGGTGGGTGGATTACGAGGTCAGGAGATTGAGACCTTCCTGGCCAACACGGTGAAACCCCGTCTCTACTAAAATACAAAAAATTAGCTGAGCACGGTGGCGTGTGCCTGTAATCCCAGCTACTCCGGAGGCTGAGGCAGGAGACTTGCTTGAACCAGGACCCAGGAGACAGAGGTTGCAGTGAGCTGAGATTACGCCACTGCACTCTAGCCTGGGCTACAAAGCGAGACTCTGTCTCGAAAAAAAAAAATAGCTGGGCATGGTGGCGTGCATGCTTGTAGTCCCAGCTACTCGGGAAGCTGAGACGGGAATCACTTGAACCAGGAGGCAGAGGTTGCAGTGAACCGAGATCCCGCCACTGCACTCCAGCCTGGTGACAGAGCAAGACTCCATCTCCAGAAAAAAAAAAAAAAAAGAAGTCTCATCTCATCTAGAAACCCTAGAATTGCCGTCGGATGTATTGTCCCCATATACAGAGACCCAGAGAGGATTAGGTACTTGCTCAAGGTTGCACAGCATGGCAAAAGTGGAGCAGGTCTTCTGGCCCCAAACCCAGGGTCCTCCTACTAACTTGACTGCCCTCACTTTGCCCCTGTCCCAGAACCCCCAACCTCAGGGCCAAGCAGGTCCTCACCTCATTCTCATAGACCAGCAGCTGGGCCTGGCAGAGGAGCAGATATCGGTCTTTCCAGAAACCCAGGAGGCCCCCACTGCTCTTCTTGATCCAGCCAGCCTTGTCCACCGTCTGTGCTCCCCGAGGCTTCTCACCGGCTTCCTTCACACCCTGTAACACAGCACCAGGACATACCATGAGGGCTGCTACCATGGGGTCACAGGTCACAGGTTCACAGGTCACACAAGGGCACAAGGGATGTATCCCTATGCTAAGTACCTAATGACATCATCCTATGTGAGCTTTCCCGCAACCCCCAAGGCAGATATTCCTAACCCAGGATCAGAGCTAATAACAGCAATAATAGCAGCAGCCACTTTACTCTGAGCCACTGTATAACATTTGATACACAGTGTCATTTAACTCTTTTTTTTTTTTTTTTTTTTGAGACTGAGTCTCGCTCTGTCGCCCAGGCTGGAGTGCAGTGGCCAGATCTCGGCTCACTGCAAGCTCCGCCTCCCGGGTTCCTGCCATTCTCCTGCCTCAGCCTCCCGAGTAGCTGGGACTACAGGCGCCCGCCACCTCGCCCAGCTAGTTTTTTGTATTTTTAGTAGAGATGGGGTTTCACCGTGTTAGCCAGGATGGTCTTGATGTCCTGACCTCGTGATCCGCCCGTCTCGGCCTCCCAAAGTGCTGGGATTACAGGCTTGAGCCACCACGCCCGGCCGTGTCATTTAACTCTTACAACTCCCCTCCAAGATGGTAGCCTCATTATCCACACGTCTATAGCAAACTAAAGCTCAGAACGGAGAGATGACTCAACAGAGGTGCAAACCACGACTAGAGGACAGAGCCAGAATTCTAAGCGGTCTCTCTGACCCCACGTTTTTCCCACTCCACCATTCCGCCTCCATGTGTTCATTCAGTCAACATATGTACTGAGTGCTTACAACATCACAGGAGAATAAAAGTAAGGCAGTCTCTGTCCTCAGAGCTCACAGCGTGGGAAAATAGGAGTTGAACAAATAAATACCCAGGCATACCCATTAACCTGTGTGAAATGCTATACAGGAAATACACAAGGGGC
>NC_045439.1:137888696-137919141 GCF_002776525.5 Piliocolobus tephrosceles | reverse complement strand
AAAAAAAAAGGTCTTCCCGGATATAAGAACAAGGAAACAGGAGGCTGGCCGATTATGAGCCACCCTGTCCAGAAGAGGGATTTCACACCCTTTGACAAGGAGAAGGCTCTCCCATTCTATCATGCACTGGACTCCCATTCCCCACATCACCACTGACACCCCCAGGGCCCTAACACCTTCAGCAAGCCCTGCAGGCTGTCTGTCACAGGCCCAGGGCTAGAAGGAAAAACAGGGAAATGGGAAACCCCACCCCCACATTTCACACTAACCTCCCTCTGACTGCAACAGCAACAGCAAGCACAGCACCACCAGCCCCTCCCAGGCCTTCCACCTGATGGGCAGACTCTTGGTTTCTCTTAAACAAGGCAGTAAGGTCTGTGGAGTGTGAAGCTGTTGCCCAGCCACCCATCTCTGAGCGCCAAGCCTCTTGCTTTCAGGGGACCCACCCACCACCCTATGGGATCTCACACCCCTGTCTAAACTCTCCCTACTTGTGACCTCTCCTGAAAACTTTCTACCCTCTGGAAGCTCCCTAGGGCCACAGCTGGTACCTGTGCCTAGATCACTGTCACTTCTGGGCTGGTGTAGCCCAGAGAATACCGTGACAGGACTACCTACAGAAGCAAGTCCAGGTCCTTAAAGGATGAATGGGACCAGGGCAGGACTAGGCAAAACAGCACTTTGGGATGGAGGAGGGGACAACTGACGGGCTGCAGATGGTATGACCCACAGCCCAGCCACAGAAACAGCCACCCAGGGGAGGCCTGGCTGGAGGCCAGAGTCCTACTTGCCTCCACCCAGCCCCCTTCCCTGCCCCTCAGAACCCCTCCCTCCAGGGGGCCTGGCTATGCCCCAGTAAGTTTTAATAAGGGGCCCCTCCCCTTGGCAGGGCTCACAGGGGAGGTTTTGTCCTGCTCAGCCCAGTTTCTCGGCCTCCTCTCCTCACTGAGCAGCTGACCACTGTTCTTCCTGTTTTGCCCTCTCCCCTCCCATCCCTCCTCACCCAGGCCCTTTCCTGCCCACCGTGAGCAGCTCCTGAGGCACCCCGAGGCACCAGCCTGCCTCCTTTGGATCACTCATTTAAAAAAAAAAAAAAAAAAGCCAGGCCACCTCAAATCTGTACACAGAAGGGGACAGATGGAACCACAACACAGGTTATGAGAGACAGAGACTAGAAGAAACCTGATTGGCACCTCACATCCCAGGAAGCTTATGACAACCTTTGCTCTTTGACTAAACCCAGCGATGTTCTGACCCAACTCTACTAAGAATCCACCATGTCACAGTCCTGTGCCGGGGCATTCAGAGAAAGGAAGCACAGGCTCTGCCCCAGGGCAACTTCCAGTCTGAGGTGGGTAACAGAGACCCTGCATAAGATAAGTCCCCTGTCTGGTGGGGAGCGGGTAATCTCCTGCTTGAGAGGCTCCAGCCTATTGGCAGAGACATAGCACTTACCCAGAGGGACGTACTGGTCCTAGCTCTCTGATGAGGTAAGGGCTTGGGGTTCATTTGGGAGACCCCTGCAGAAGGTAGGGTTTGGGGAGGGCTCTAAGGAGGGGAAGAGACACACGCCTTGGCCCAGAGAAGGCAAGGCACGAAAGGTTATCAAAGCCCCTGCCCCCTCAACCCCTTTTCTATAGAAAGAGAAAGTACAGCCCAGAAAGGGCAAGAGATTACTCCGTGGGACAGAAACAGTACTGGGACAGGATACTGCCCTGCTTGTCTCTAGATGGTGAGGGCAAGTGGGCAGCCTAGAAGCCAGGAAAAGGCATGACTGCTGGCAGAGGACAGAGCCCCAGAGCAGAGACGAGAAAGCCTAGGTCCATGATTTCTACCCTTACTCCAATGGCAGCAATAATACCCCCACTGATACTTGCAGTTTTCCCAGCTTTTGCATATACATCATCACATTGCTCAATCACCCACCGTTTTCCTTTTACAAACGAGGAACCGAGGCCAGGAACATACAGGCGGGCAGATGTCCAGTGCCCAGACCAGCACCTCCTCCCCAAGCCTCAGCCTAACAAGAGCTACCAGCCCATTACATAGAGGATGTCACTGAAGCTGAGGGACCTTAGTCCAGAGTGGCTGGGCACAGGGAGGAAGCTGAAAGCTAGCAGGAGGGCTGAAAGCAGCCATGTGAAAGTGAGATGATGAAGATGGCCTGGGATCAGGGGGCAGAGCATGTGGCTATGACCTAAGAGGTGTTTTAGAGAAACAAAGATGGGCACTGAGGCCTAGTGCAACAAGCAGAAGCTACTGGGAGAAGTGGGAGGAAAGCAGAGTTAGGGATGCCAAAGGGGAGTAGCGATAGGAAGCCCCTGCTGTGGGGGTGAGGTTTGCAGGGGCTTGGGTAAAGTGGACAAGACCTTAGACAGCCCAGATATGTAGATAGCTTTGAGCATCTGGGAGTCAGAAAGTGGCAACACAGGCTGGATGCAATGGCTCATGCCTGTAACCCCAGCACTTTGGGAGGCCGAGGCAGGTGTATCACCTGAGGTCAGGAGTTCGAGACCAGCCTGACCAACATGGAGAAACCTCGTGTCCACTAAAAATACAAAATTAGCCAGGTGTGGTGGTGCATGCCTGTAATCCCAGCTACTCGGGAGGCTGAGGCAGGAGAATCACTTGAACCAGGGAGGCGGAGGTTGCGGTGGGAGGTTGCAGTGAGCCAATATCTCACCACTGCACTCCCAGCCTGGGCAACAAGAGCGAAACGCCATCTCAAAAAAAAAAAAAAAGATAAAAAAAGAAAAGAAAGTGGCAATATGAGAGATTCAGGACCAAGGGGAGTACAGAGCTGAGCTGGGCCCAGGAGGTGTCCGGAGAACTTCCCTTAATTAGGGGCCAGAGCAGATCAGGAGATGGAGTAATCCTGACCCACATCCTCTGGGAGCAGGGGAGGGGCCCTGGTCAGAGAGCCTAGCCCTTGCAACAGGGGCCTGGGGAGGGCAGATGGCAGCCCCACCCAACAGCACGAAAAAAACAGCAGCAAATCACAGAGGCCTGACTTTGCCCCCTGTCTTTACCTACTGAGAGAAGGGGCCACTGTCAGGCCAGGAGTAGGAGGAGGACAGGCACTATATTTTGTAGAAGAGGAAATGAAGGCTGAGAGGGGAAGTGACTTATCTACCACCCCACAGAAAGGCAGGGCCTGGCCTAGAGGGAGCCCTGACGGACCACTAGCTGCTCCTATCCATGGCCCCGGGAAAGTGGGAAGTGGGCACTGAAGGCACACGGGCAGCCTGGTCCACTCTGTGCTTCCCAGCTGGCCAGGGTTCCCCCAAGGCAGAGAGCTTCATCTTTACTTCCCATCCAAGGAGGCAAAGACATGCCCCTTCCCTTGGGCTGGGAGGGGCTGAAGCTGGGACCCCCTCAGGGGATAAGAAACAAATTCACCTTCCTCTAGACCCAACAGGCCCCTCCTTTTAACTTAATCATTCCACAGGCACATATTAAGTGCTTGCTGCGTGCTGGACCCTGGGATAATGGGGCTGCTAGGAGAACAGAGTTTGCAAGTAAAGGGCAGGGGCAGGGGCAAGACCCGATCCCAGGCCAAGAGTGTTCTGAAGTGGTTAGAAGGAGGCTCCAGGGACACAGCTGGTCCAGCCCTCGGGTGGGGAAGGCAGGGACCAAGATCAGACCCTAGGTGGGTCTGACTCCCGATTCCTTCCCTACAGCTGCTCAGATGGATGTGGGGCGGGAAGAGAGTAGGGGAAAAGGAGATACAGAGACTTATACAAGGGAGAAAAAAACAACTTCTCCAGTCCTCCTGTCACCAAGGCATGGTCACATCCTTGAGACAGGAATCCTCCAACACACACACACACACACAGAGTCAGGATCCGACCTGGCCGGTACAGGGAGTCAACGGTAATCGGGGTTCGAACCCAGTCACCCAGGCCACTTTCAGCAAGTCATCAAACTCGCTGGAGTCTCAGTCTCCTGGTCAATCCAATGGGAACAGTAACAACCACGACGCCCCACAACTGGTGAGAAAGTCAGAGAGAATGAAGGAGGACGCAGACTGCGAAGTCCCGATATGGATCCCGCCCCCCGCCCCTGCCCCATTTGCCCAGGCTCTTCCTGAGGTGAGACTGGCGGGAGTGGGGTGGGCAGGAACGAGGGCCTGAGCCCAGGACCGCAATCCCCGTGAGGGGCTCGAGGATCCCAGCCCAACGCCCTGCCGGGCCCCGCCCTCACCTCCTCCTCCATGGCGAGTCCGCCGAGATCCCACCGCTCCGCCGCTCGCTCCCGGCGCCGCGCGGACTCTGCCACTGCGTCCACGCCCGCCCGGGAAGCGACTCTCCGCGTTCTGTCCCGCCGGCTGCCGGGGGCCCAAGAAACTTCGGGGGGGCGGGGCCGGGGGCGGAGAGAGGCTTCCGGGGGTCGGGGCGGGGCCGGGGAGGGGGCGGCTGGGTCGGGGGCCCGGCCCAGGGCGGGAAATGGGTGGGGCGGGGGCGGGGCAGGGCGGGGGTTGGAGACTGGACGGAGGAGCCGGGCGGAGCTGGAACTGGAGGAAGAGGGCGGGACGGGGCGGAGAAGCTTTCCTGCACCCGCAGAGGGAGAAGGACTAGGAGGGGGCTGCGGCGCGGGAGGGGAGGGGGCTTCCGGCCCAGAGACTGAGGCGAGGGTGGCGGGAGCCGCGCGCCTGCAGGGCTGGGGTGGGGCGCACAGAGTGAGCGCTGGGGGCGCTAGCGGTGGAGCCTTTGAGGTCTCCTGAACCAGTGGGCTGGGGTTGCGAGACCGAGCCAAGCTGCCCTGGGCGGCCAGAGATGTGGGCACACAGAGGCTCCTCCTCTTTCCTCCCCGACGCCAGGCAGTGGGCGATGGCCTGGTCTTCTCTCTGGAACCTCTGAACGGGGCCGGGCCTGTAGCTTGGGTCTGTGTCCGGAGGGTGGTGTTACAGGAAGAGCTGGAGCTGAGAGTAGGGACTCCGGGGTCCCTTTACGGGGCGGCCCGCCCCTGGCTCTCAGGGGTCTCCAAGCGCAGTGTTTTCCTGCCCTCCTTGGGCATCGCTCAATCCCTCCCGTATCTGAGGGTCGACCATCCCCCCGATCCCGCGGTGATCTTGCAGCCCTGACAGCCTTGCTGGAGAATGGAAGTGTGGGGACCAGCAGAGAGTAATGATTTTAGTTATACCATGAGCCCTCATTTTACATTGGAGAAACTGAGGCCCAGAGAGAGAAAGTAACTGGCTGCATCGCAGCCTGCAGCACCGCTCCCCACCACACACACATACTCCCCCTTAGCTCTCCTGGTCAATCCTGTCCCATGCCAAGGAAGGGAAAATTAAGTGCATGTGAGATCAGTGGTGACCTTCTTCGGCTCAGGCTGCCATAGCAGCGGCTGTGCCAGCGACCAAGCTCTCCTTTCACGGCCTTCTGCCAGCCCTCAGGCTCCCAGGCCACTTTCAGCCCTGTATGGAAAACGGCAGCCTGGGGCTCCCAGGACAAGGGGGAAGGAGCTGCAGGTACACTTCTCCCTCATGCCTGGGCCTGAGTTCCTTTATCTAAAGGAATGAAGAAAATTGAAGCTGATATTATCACACTGGTCAAGAAAAAGAAAGAATAGAAAAGAGGAAGGAAGGAGAAAGAGAGGAAGGAAGGAGGGAGGGAAGGAAGGAAGGACAAAAGGAAAGAAAAAAAGAAAAAGAAAAGGAAGGAGAGAGAAAGGAAGGAAGGAGGGAGGGAAGGAAGGAAAGGAAAGAGCTGGGCGCGGTGGCTCACCCCTGTAATCCCAGCAATTTGGGAGGCTGAGGCGGGCGGATCACCTGAGGTCGGGAGTTCGAGACCAACCTGACCAACGTGGAGAAACCCTGTCTCTACTAAAAATAGAAAATTAGCCAGAGAGGTGGTGCATCCCTGTAATCCCAGCTACTCGGGAGGCTGAAGCAGGAGAATCTCCCGAAAGGCGGAGTTTGCAGTGAGCTGAGATCACACCATTGTACTCCAGCCTGGGCAACAAGAGCGAAACTCCGTCAAAAAAAAAAAAAGAGAGAGAGAGAAGGAAGGAAGAAAGGAAGGGAGGGAGGGACAGAGGGAGCGAAAAGAAAGAAAGGGGGGGAGGGAGAGAGGAAGGAAGGAAGAAGTAAAACTGAGGCTGAGGATCTGAGATAGTCTGTGTATGTAGCAACCTCTTTGAGCCACCATATGGTTTTATTCCCTCAATCTGCAGAGCTGTGCTGCATTGTACTCCAATGCCCGACGACTTGGAAGATCTTGTTTCTGGAAACTCATGCTCTACCTGCAACAGAGTGGAGACCCTGGGGAAATTCATGTTGTTATGCAGAAGCAGCCCTTTGTAGGGAGAGAGTGGTGAGGTCAGGTTGGTTTTGACATCCAAAGAGTTCTGTCATTTTGGGGAATGAGCCATTGAGAACTACTCTGGCCTCGGTTTCCCCACTAGCTCATGCTAGCCCTCGGGGTTTGCCTCTATACCGTGTGCATTCATTCAACACAAGTATTTTATTTTCTTTGATTGTCTGTCAGGCCCTATGATAGTGGCTAGAAGATAATGGCAGAGCTCAGGATCCCTGTCCTCTATTGGGGAGAAAGGCATGTAAGCAGATGAGAATGCCAAGTGTCAAATGAGAGGGTAAATGCACAGAGGAGGGGCACCAGAACCAGGACAAAGGGGTAGGACAGGCATTCTAGGGAGAGGGGACAGGGTGTAAGCAATGGCATGGAGGCATGAACAGCACAGCATGTGTGTATAGGGCGGCCAGTCTGGAAAAGCAGATAGCTTTGTGCAGAGAGGGCCTTGTAGGTTGTGTGGAGGAGACCACATTTTAACCTCAGGGCAATGGGAAGTCATTGAAGGTTTTGGGGTGTGGGGGTCTGTTTTGCATGTGTACCATTTAATCATTCTGCAGTGTACTGAGTGCCCCTTAAGTGGGGGTGCTTTCTAAGGCATCATCCTACAATTATTCACTCAAAAGAATGTAAGGACCCCCTGTTATCCACTCACTATTCTAAACTCTCCCTGTATATCATGTAATCCTCACAAAAGTATCCATGAAATAGATACAATTGTTATCCTTATTGAACAGATCAGGAACCTGAGGCTTGAAGAAGTTAGATGACCCGGCTTTTTTTTTTTTTTTTTTTGAGACACAGTCTCACTCTGTCGCCCAGTCTGGAGTGCAGTGGACGGATCTCAGCTCACTGCAAGCTCCACCTCCCAGGTTTACGCCATTCTCCTGCCTCAGCCTCCCGAGTATCTGGGACTACAGGCGCCTGCCACTTCGCCCGGCTAGTTTTTTGTATTTTTTTAGTAGAGACGGGGTTTCACCGTGTTAGCCAGGATGGTCTCGATCTCCTGACCTCGTGATCCACCCGTCTCGGCCTCCCAAAGTGCTGGGATTACAGGCTTGAGCCACCATGCCCGGCCCCGGTTAAGGCCACTTGACTGGATTCAAACCCTGCTTGACTCCACAGTCCATGCTCCCTACTAAATGACTCCTTTGGGCAGCATTGTGTGACCACGCCATGCAAGATCCGGGTCCTGCCTTGGAGAGCTGATGAACCAAACCAGTAGGAAGGTAGACAAGTCCTGATAAGGGCACTTAAAAAAATAATAATACGGGTCTTGCTCCGTCACTCAGGCTGGAGCGCAGTGGTGCAATCATGGCTCAGTGCAGTCTCAACCTCCCAGACTCAAGTAATCCTCCCACCTTGGCCTCCCAAAGTGCTGGGATTATAGGCCTCAGACATGGTACCCAGTCCTGATAAGGACTTTGATGAAAAAGTACGTGGTGCATGGTGAGAGTGGCTCCCAGAGGAGGGGCTGAGTTGTATTCCAGCAGGGTTAGTTGAATGGGGGCAGAGGGAAAGTTCAGGACAAGAAAACATCTCACAAAAGTGAGAACTTGTAGAATATCCTGACTTGTTAGGTGAATTGTAGGCAGTCTTTATGTGGTCATATGTGTAGGGGGCAGAATGGGGAAGGTGAATTCGGTCAGATGCCGCCAAGGTGGCAGCAGGAGCCAGAGTGCTAAAGGCCTTGAGTGCTGACCTATGGGATTGAAATACCTCCTGCAAGTAGCAGGGGGCTACTGAAGCTTGAAGCGAGGTATGACACAATTTCATTTTCATCTTACAAGCTCATTTTCATGACTGCAATATGGACAAGAAAGACAGGGTAGTCCATTGAATAGGAGATTATTCCAGAAATCCAAGTTGGATAATGCAACTTGCTGAACCACTGAACCAGAGCAGTGGTTACGAAGATGTGGAGGATAGATTCAAGAGCTAGAAACGAGATAGAGGGATTGGGACTTGGAGTGGTTTCTTTACTCATTGATTCATCCATTCAAAAAATACCTGTTGTGGCTGGGCGTGGTGGCTCATGCCTATAATCCCAGCAATTTGGGAGGCCTTGGCAGGTGGATCACCTGAGGTCAGGAGGTCAAGACCAGCCTGGCCAATATGACAAAAACCCTGTCCCTACTAAAAATACAAAAATTAGCCAGGCATGATGGCGTGCACTTGTAATCTCAGCTACTCGGGAGGCTGAGGAAGGAGAATTGCTTGAACCCAGGAGGCAGAGGTTGCAGTGAACCTTCATCACGCCACTGCACTCCAGCCTGGGCGACAGAGGAAGAATCTGTCTCTCAAAAAAAGTAACAAAAAAAATACCCATTGAGAGTTTCCCATGTATCAGGGACAAAGCCATAAACATGACAGGCATGATCCCTGTCCTCATGAGGCTAAAAGAGAGGGACCACAGGCAAGTAAACAAATAAACATGTTAACAACTCAATGTGTTAAGTTCTGTAAAGGACATAAATAGGGTAATAAAATAGAAACTGGGCAGCCAGGTGTGGTGGCTTACACCTGTAATCCCAGCACTTTGGGAGGCTGAGGCAAGCGGATCACGAGGTCAGGAGTTCAAGACCAGCCTGGCCAAGATGGTGAAACCCTGTCTCTACTAAAAATACAAAAATTAGCCAGGCATGTTGGTGGGCACCTGTAATCCCAGCTAATCGAGAGGCTGAGGTGGAGAATTGCTTGAACCCAGGAGGTGGAGGCTGCAATGAGCCGAGATCACGCCACTGCACTCCAGCCTGGGCAACAGAGTGAGACTCCCTCTAAAAAAAAAAAATAGAAACTGGGGGAGCCCATTTTTAGATATGGTATGTGTGGTGGGGGAAGCCTTTCTGAAGGAAGAGTGGATATTTCAGCTGAGACCTAATCAATGACTAAAAAGACAGCCACACAAAGAGGTGGGGAGGAAGGGGGAGGGCATTTCCTGCAAAGGAAAGAGCAAGTGCAAAGACTCTGGCATAAGAAAGGGCTTTCGGTATTAAGAAACATCAAGGAGGCCAATGTGACAGAAGCTTAGTGAGCAAGGGAGAGCACTAGGCTTGAGGTCACATTGCACAGAAGGGGTAATTGACTTCAGGCTACGGTAAGGACTGTGGGTTTCATTCTAAGATGAATAGTCTTAGGGAGGCATTGAGGGCTTTTAACTACACCAGCTGCAAAATCTGATTTATACGTCTTGAAAGACCCTACCCTCCAACTTGGGCAACATAGTGAGACTCTATCTCTACAAAAAAAATGTAAAAATAAATTAGCCAGGCATGGTACTGCACACCTTTTAGTCCCAGCTATTTATGAGGCTGAGGCAGAAGGATTGCTGAAGACCAGGAGTTGGAGACTGCAGTGAGCTACAACAATTGCCAGCCTGGGTGACAGGGCAAGACCTTGTTTAAAAAAAAAAAAAAGGGCCGGGCGCGGTGGCTCAAGCCTGTAATCCCAGCACTTTGGGAGGCCCAGGCGGGCGGATCACGAGGTCAGGAGATCGAGACCATCCTGGCTAACACGGTGAAACCCCGTCTCTACTAAAAATACAAAAAATTAGCCAGGCGAGGTGGCGGGCGCCTGTAGTCCCAGCTACTGGGAGGCTGACCCGGGAGAATGGCATGAACCCGGGAGGTGGAGCTTGCAGTGAGCTGAGATCCGGCCACTACACTCCAGCCTGGGCGACAGAGCGAGACTCCGTCTCAAAAACAAAACAAAACAAAACAAAACAAAAAAAGGTCAGGCTCAGTGACTCACACCTGTAATCCCAGCACTTTGGGAGGCCGAGGCAGACGGATCACCTGAGGTCGGGAGTTCAAGGCTAGCCTGACCAACATGGAGAAACCCCATCTCTACTAAAAATACAAAATTAGCCAGGCGTGGTGGCACGTGCTTGTAATCCCAGCTACTCAGGAGGCTGAGGCAGGAGAATTGCTTGAACCCGGGAGGCGGAGGTTGCGGTAAGCTGAGATCGTGCCATTGCACTCCAGCCTAAGCAACAAGAGCAAAACTCTGTCTTAAAAAAAGAAAAGAAAGAAAGAAAAGAAAAAAGACAAGAAACATCAAGTTTCAACGGTTGGTTGGATGTGGCAGTTGAAGAAACAAATCAGGGATATGGTGTGGGTTTTTTATTTTTATTTTTATTTTTATTTTTTTATTTTTTTTTTGAGATGGAGTCTCGCTCTGTCGCCCAGGCTGGAGTGCAGTGGCCGGATCTCAGCTCACTGCAAGCTCTGCCTCCCGGGTTTATGCCATTCTCCTGCCTCAGCCTCCCGAGTAGCTGGGACTACAGGCGCCCGCCACCTCGCCCGGCTAGTTTTTTGTATTTTTTAGTAGAGACGGGGTTTCACCATGTTAGCCAGGATGGTCTCGATCTCCTGAACTCGTGATCCTCCCGTCTTGGCCTCCCAAAGTGCTGGGATTACAGGCTTGAGCCACCGCGCCCGGCCGGGTTTTTTAATTGAGTCCAAAATGGTGGTGCCATTTACTGAGATGATAAAGACAGTAGGAAAACTGGGGAAGGAGATTAAAACCTCTGTTTTGGAGAAAGTGAGTCTGACATGCCTATTGGCATCCATGTGGAAATATCAGGAAGACAAATGGAGATATTGTTTGGTGTTTCGGGAAGAAGGGCAGGCTGGAGATAGAATGTTGGGAATCATCATGTAGTTGATAATTGAGTCACCGAAGAAGAAAGGAAAGAGGGAGGGAGGGAGAGATGGAGGGAGGGAGGGAGGGAAGGAAGGGAGGGAGGGAGGGAGGGGAGGAGAGGAAAGGGGGGGGGAGGATCAGTGAGAGGTCTAATGAGGAAGAGGTGTTAGCAAAGGAGATTAACATGGAGCAGCCAGTAGATAGGAAGAAACGAGGGGGAGGGCCGGGCGCGGTGGCTCAAGCCTGTAATCCCAGCACTTTGGGAGGCCGAGACGGGCGGATCACGAGGTCAGGAGATCGAGACCATCCTGGCTAACACGGTGAAACCCCGTCTCTACTAAAAATACAGCTGGGCGAGGTGGCGGGCGCCTGTAGTCTCAGCTACTCGGGAGGCTGAGGCAGGAGAATGGCGTAAACCCGGGAGGCGGAGCTTGCAGTGAGCTGAGATCCAGCCACTGCACTCCAGCCCGGGCGAGAGCAAGACTCCGCCTCAAAAAAAAAAAAAAAAAAAAAAGAAACGAGGGGAGTGTGAAGTCGTGGAAGTTAAGAGAGGATCAGCTGTATGAGAGGTTCAACAAAATGAGTGTCCGCTGCCCAGTGATGACATTGCAAGGTGCCGTCCTGCTCTGGAAGCTGGAAGAAAGTAAAATAAATACCGTTTCCCGTTCAGCTCCTCTACAGGCTGTCTTTTTAAGCTTCGGGCTGCGAAAGCGGGAGGGCAAAAAGGTTGGAGACAAAGGATCCTAAGGTGAAGGGGACGGGGCCTTTTGAGTATCACAAAGAGATAATGCCAAAAATGCATTTTGTAACCCCCTCTGTGCTAATGTCATTGTAGCTGTTATTAATGAGCCAGGGACTGAACCGAGACTTCTCAATGAGAGCGAGCAGATAAGACGTGTGGAAGGATATTCCGAGGAGTAAATTTCAAAATGAAGAAAACCCTTTCCTCTTGAGATCTTGCCTCCAAACCAGGCTTTGGGTTGGGCGAGGAGATCCGAGAGCAGCGTTGCACCTCAATCCAGACTGACCTTACGGCGGCACCAGTGAGCAAGCAGAGCGCCGGGCGGATGCCGAGAACTGCCCGAAGCCGAAGGGGAGGAAGTACAGCCCCAGGAATGATGGCTCCCTCTGGCCCCGCCTCCCTTTGCCACCAGCCAATCAGGATGCAGCTGGTAGGACTACGGAGCGGGCAGCGGGGAGGAGCGAAGACCCGAGGACCATTAGTCTACCACCAGGCGGTGTCTAGTTGCACGCTCGATACCTTTTTGTTCAGGGACTTTGTTGCTCAGACAAAAACCTGTGCGGGGAGTATAACCACTTTGGAGAAAGATCTCGCAGTTTCATATAAAACTAAATATACAACTATTCTATGACCCAGAATTTCTCACCTAGGTATTTATTCAAAATAAATTAAAAAATAAATCCAGGCCAGGCGCAGTGGCTCACGACTGTAATTCCAGCACTTGGGAAGGCCCAGGTGGGTGGATCACTTGTAAGGAGTTGGTGACCAGCCAGGGCGACATGGCGAAACCCCGTTTCTACTAAAAATACAAAAAATTAGCCTGGCATGGTGGCAGGCGCCTGTAGTCCCAGCTACTCGGGAGGCTGAGGCACGAGAATGGCATGAACCCAGGAGGTGAAGGTTGCAGTGGGCCGAGATCGCGCCACTGCACTCCAGCCTGGGTGACAGAGCGAGACTCCGTCTCAAAAAAAAAATAATAAAAATAAAAAATAAAAGCATAAATCCAGCCGGGCGCGGTGGCTCACACCTGTAATCCCAGAACTTTGGGAGGCCGAGGCGGGCGGATCACCTGAGGTTGGGACTTCAAGGCCAGCCAGACCAACACGATGAAACCCCGTCTCTACTAAAAATACAAAAAATTAGCCGGGTGTAGTGGCACGTGCCTGTAGTCCCAGCTACTCGGGAGGCTGAGGCAGGTGAATGGCTTGAACCGGGAAGGCGGAGGTTGCAGTGGGCCAAGATCACGTCACTGCACTCCAGACTGGGCTACAGAGCGAGACTCTGTCTCAAAAAAAAAAAAAAAAAAAAAAAAAAAAAAAAGCTAGAACAAGCTAAACTAATCCATGGTTGAAAATAAAATCACAACAGAGGTTGTCTGAGGACTGAGGGTGGGGATTGTCTGAGAAGGGGCACAAAGGAAGTTTCTAGGTGATAATAATATTCTTACAATTTCATGCAGTGAAGGAAATTGTTCCCTATCTGTGCTATCCAAATGTAATAGCCACTAACCACATGTAGCAATTGAGCACTGGATTTGAGTTTCACTTAATTTTAATTGATTTAAGTTTAAATTAAAATAGCCACATGTGGCTAGTGGCCATCGTATTGGACAGCACAGTTGTAGATCCTGATAGGGGTTTGGGCTACACAGGTATATTAATTTGCAAAGGTCCTCTAATGATACCCCTAAGATTTGTGTGTTTCACTGTATGTGAAGTTTACATTAAACATGTAAACATGGTCAGGCGGGCGTGGTGGCTCACGCCTATAATCTTAGCACTTTGGGAGGCCAAGGTGGGCAGATTGGTTGAACGCAGGAGTTTGAGACCAGCCTGGGCAGCATAGTGAGACCTCGTCTCTACAAAAAATACAAAAGTTAGTTGGGCATAGTGGTGTGTGCCTGTAATCCCAGCTACTTGGGAGGCTGAGGTGGGAGGTTGGGTTGAGCCCAGGAGGCAGAAGTTGCAGTGAGTGAAGATCTTGCACTCCAGCCTGTGCGACAGAGCCAGACCCTGTCTCAGAAAAAAGAAAAAGAAAAAAGTCCAGCACAGTGGCACACACCTGTAATCCCAGCACTTTGGGAGGTTGAGGCGGGTGGATCATCTGAGGTCAGGAGTTGGAGACCAGCCTAGCCAATATGGCTAGAAAGCAGGTTTCTTACTAGAAACCCTGTCTCTAGTAAGAATCAAAAATTAGCCAGGTGTGGTGGTGCACACCTGTAGTCTCAGCTACTCAAGAGGCTGAGGAACGAAAATCACTTGAACTCAGGAGGTGGAGGTTGCTGTGGGCTGAGATCAGGCCGCTACACTCCAGCCTGGGCAACAGAGCCAGACTCTGCCTCAAAAAAAAAAAAAAAAAAAAAGTAAACATAAGGCTGTGTGCAGTGGCTCATGCCTATAATCCCAGTACTTTGGGAGGTCCAGGCTAGAGGGTTGCTTGAGCCCAGGAGTTCCAGACTAGCTTGGGCAACATAGTGAGACCCTGTCTCTGCCTGGGACATGGAGGTTGCAGTGATCTGTGATTACACCACTGCACTCCAGCCTGGGAGACAGAGTAAGACTCTGCCTCCAAAAAAAAAAAAAAAAGGGCAGGGCTGGGCACAGTGGTTCACACCTGTAATCCCAGCACTTTGGGAGGATGAGACAGGTGGATCACTTAAAGTCAGGAGTTCAAGACCAGCCTGCCGGGCGCGGTGGCTCAAGCCTGTAATCCCAGCACTTTGGGAGGCCGAGACGGGTGGATCACGAGGTCAGGAGATCAAGACCATCCTGGCTAACACGGTGAAACCCCGTCTCTACTAAAAAATATAAAAAGCTAGCCGGGCGAGGTGGCGGGCGTCTGTAGTCCCAGCTACTGGGGAGGCTGAGGCAGGAGAATGGCGCAAAGCCGGGAGGTGGAGCTTGCAGTGAGCTGAGATCCAGCCACTGCACTCCAGCCCGGGCGACAGAGCGAGACTCCGTCTCAAAAAAAAAAAAAAAAAAAAAAAAAGACCAGCCTAGCCAACATAGTGAAACCCTGACTCTACTAAAAATACAAAAAATTAGCCAGGTATGGTGGCGCGCACCTATAATCCCAGCTACTTGAGAGGCTGGGGCACAAGAAAGGCTTAAAGAACCTGGGAGGCAGAGGCTGCAGTGAGCCAGTTGCAGTGAGCCACGATCGCAGCACTGCACTCCAGCTTGGGTGATAGAGCAAGATTCTGTTACACACAAAAGAAGTAGGCTGGCACAGTGGCTCACTCCTATAATCCCAGTACTTTGGAAGGCTGAGGCGGGCAGATCACCTAACGTCAGGAGTTCAAGACCAGCTTGTCAACATGGTAAACCCCATGTCTACTAAAAACACAAAAATTTGCTGGGCATGGGGGTGCACGCCTGTAGTCCTAGCTGCTCCGGAGGCTGAGGCAGGAAAATCAGTTGAATCTACGAGGTGAACGTTGCAGTGAGCCAAGATCACCTACTGCACTCCAGCCTGGGTGAAAGAGCAAGACTCCGTCTCAAAAAAAAAAAAAAAAAAAAGGCTGGGAGCGGTGGCTCGTGCCTGTAATCCCAGCACTCTGAGAGGCCGAGGAGGGCAGATCATGAGGTCAGGAGTTCGAGACCAGCCTGGTCAACATGGTGAAACCCCATCTCTACTAAAAATACAAAAATTAGCTGGGTGTGGTGGTGGGTGCCTGTAATCCCAGCAACTTGGGAGGCTGAGGCAGGAGAATGGTTTGAACATGGGAGGTGAAGGTTGTAGTGAGCCGAGATTGCGCCATTGCACTCCAGCCTGGGTGACAGGGCAAGACTCCGTCTCAAAAAAAAAGTAAACATAGCCAGGCATGCACCTGTTGCCGCAGCTACTAGACAGGCTGAGTCCAGAGGATCACTTGAGCCCAAGTATTTGAGTCCAGCCTGGCGAACAGAGTGAGACTCTGTCTCTAAAAAGATTTTTAAATGTAATTCATTAGTTTTTTTTATGAGACAGAGTCTTGCTCTGTTGCCCAGGCTGGAGTGCAATGGTGTGATCACAGCTCACTGTAGCATTGATCACCTCGGTTCAAGTTATCCTCTAGCCTCAGCCTCCCAAGTAGCTAGGACCATAGGCATGTGCCACCACGTCTAGCTATTTTTTTTATTATTATTTTTGTAGAGATGGGGGTTTCACCTGGATGCCCAGGCTGGTCAGGAACTCCTGGGCTCAAGTGCTCCTCCTGCCTTGACCTCCCAAAGTGATGGGATTACAGGCATGAGCTACAACACCTGGCCTTTTTAATTTTAGGAAAAAAAAAAAAGGCTGAGCGCGGTGGCTCATGCCTGTAATCTCAGCACTTTGGGAGGTCGAGGTGGCAAGATCACCTGAGGTCAGGAGTTCAAGACCAGCCTAGCCAACAGGGTGAAACCTGGTCTCTACTAAAAATACAAGGGCCAGGCGTGGTGGCTCACACCTGTAATCCCAGCACTTTGGGAGGCCAAGGCAGGTGGATCACGAGGTCAGGAGATCGAGACCATCTTGGCTAACACAGTGAAACTCTGTCTCTACTAAAAATACAAAAAATTAGCCGAGCATGGTGGCGGGCACCTATAGCCCCAGCTACTCGGGAGACTGAGGCAGGAGAATGGCATGAACCTGGGAGGCGGAGTTTGCAGTGAGCTGAGATTGTGCCACTGCACTCCAGCTTGGGCAAAAGAGCAAGACTCCATCTCCAAAAAAAAAAAAAGAGCAAAACTGTCTCAAACAAACAAACAAAAAAATTTTTTGAGATGAAGTCTGCTTTTGTTCTGTCACCCAAGCTGGAGTGTGGTGGCGAGATCTTGGCTCACTGCATCCTCCACCTCCCGAATTCAAGCGATTCTTCTGCCTCAGCCTCCTGACTACCTGGGATTACAGACGCATGCCACCATGCCCAGCTAATTTTTATATTTATAGTACAGACAGGATTTCACCGTATTGGCCAGGCTGGTCTTGAACTCCTGACCTCGTGATCTGTCCACCTCAGCCTCCCAAAGTGCTGGGATTACAGGTGTGAGCCGCCGCACAGGGCACAAACAAAAAATTTGTTTGAAAAGGTAAACATAAATTCTGGTTAATGCTATGCATGCTAAAGTGTTAGAAGTCAAATGTACTCATTTCTATAACTTTGAAGTACATAACAAAGAGATGGATAGATATATGGATGTAATAAAACAAATACCGCAAAATATTGTAGATTTGTGGTGAATATATCAGTGTTCACTGTACAATTAGTTCAATCTTTCTGTATATGCTTGGATTTTTTTTTTTTTTTTTTTTTTTTTTTTGAGACAGAGTCTCGCTTTGTCACCAGGCTGGAGGGCAGTGGTGTGATCTCAACTCACTGCAACCTCCACTTCCCGGGTTCAAGCGATTCTCCTGCCTCAGCCTCTCGAGTTGCTGGGACTACAGGCATGCACCACCACACCCAGTTAATTTTTGTATTTTTAGTAGAGACGGGGTTTCACCATGTTGGCCAGGATGGTCTCGATCTCTTGACCTCACAATCTGCCCACCTTAGCCTCCCAAAGTGCTGGGGTTACAGGCGTGAGCCACCGTGACTGGCCTGGATATTTTCATGATAAAATGAAAGAACTAAGGTGTGAGAGGAGGTAGGAATGATGAATTACTGCCTAATGGATGAAGTTTCATTTTTCTTTTCTTTGAGATGGAGTCTTGCTCTGTTGCCCAGGCTGGAGTGCAGTGGTGTGATCTCGGCTCACTGCAACCTCCACCTCCCGGGTTCAAGTGATTCTCCTGTCTTACCCTCCTGAGTAGTTGGGATTATAGGCGCCTGCTACTATGCCCGGCTAATTTTTGTATTTTTAGTAGAGATGGGGTTTCACTTTGTTGGTCAGGCTGGCCTTGAACTCCTGACCTCAGGTAATCCACCCACCTTGGCCTCCCCAAGTGCTAGGATTATAGGTGTGAGCCACCACCACGCCTGGACCGGATGAAGTTTCTATGTGAAATAATGAAAACATTGAAAAATAAATTGTGGGGGGAAGAGAAAAAATTAAATAAATTGTGGCCAGGTGCAGTGGCTCATGCCTGTAATCCCAGCACTTTTGGAGGCCAAGGCGGGTGGATCGCCTCAGGTCAGGAGTTCGAGACGAGCCTGGCCAGTATAGTGAATCCCTGTCTCTACTAAAAATACAAAAATTAGCCGGGCATGGTGGCAGGTGCCTGTAGTCCCAGCTGCTCAGGAAGCTGAGGCAGGAAAATCGCTTGAACCTGGGAGGCGGAGGTTGCAATGAGCCCAGATTGTGCCATTGCACTCCAGCCTGGACAGCAGAGAGAGACTCTATCTCAAAATAAATAAATTAAATTAATTAATTAATAAATAAATTGTGATGGTTATACATTTGGAAGGTACTTAATGTCATGAATTATACACTTAAAAATAATTAAAATGATAAATATCATGTATATTTTTCCACAATTTTTTTTTGTTTTTTTTTTTGAGACGGAGTCTCGCTCTGTTGCCAGGGCTGGAGTGCAGTGGCCGGATCTCAGCTCACTGCAAGCTCCGCCTCCCGGGTTTATGCCATTCTCCTGCCATTCTCCTGCCTCAGCCTCTCGAGTAGCTGGGACTACAGGCGCCCGCCACCTCGCCCGGCTAGATTTTTGCATTTTTTAGTAGAGACGGGGTTTCACCGTGTTAGCCAGGATGGTCTCGATCTCCTGACCTCGTGATCCGCCCGTCTCGGCCTCCCAAAGTGCTGGGATTACAGGCTTGAGCCACCGCGCCCGGCCACAATATTTTTTAAAAAGTTTGAAAGCCATAGCAAAAAAACATATTAAGAGAAAATCTGTTGGGACATTCTGTTGCCCTTCCTTGAAGCAGTCTGGGGTATTGCACACAGAAACAGGGTAAGGGATTTGGCTTCCCCTGTGTGTAAGTGCACTAGGCCCATTGTAAGCAGAGGGCAGTGGAAAGAGAACACAGGCTTTGGAAACACACTTGACTTCAGAGGCAGGGCTTGGACAATGGACCAAATTGAGGACTAGCTAAAACAGGGAAAGGGTGAAAGCAGCTTTCCATAAGGCACGCCCACCAGTGTTCCATGTCAGTTTGCCATTGCCATGGCAACACCCAGAAGTTACCACCCTTTCTCTAGAAATTTCTGTATAAATTTCCCCTTAATTTATGTGTAATTAAAAGTGGTTATAGGCCAGGTGTGGTGGTTCACGCCTGTAATCCCAGCACTTTGGGAGGCTGAGGTGGGCAGATCATTTGGGGTCAGAAGTTCGAGACCAGCCTGGCCAACATGGTGAAACCCCATCTCTACTAAAAATACAAAAAATTACCCTGTCATGGTGATGAGTGCCTCTAATCCCAGCTACTAGGGAGGCTGAGGCAGGAGAATCGCTTGAACCCGGGAGGTGGAGGTTGCGAGATCGTGCCATTGCAGTCCAGCGTGGGCAACAAGAGCGAAACTCCATCTTAAAAAAAAAAGAAAAAAAGGCCGGGCACGGTGGCTCAAGCCTGTAATTCCAGCACTTTGGGAGGCCGAGACGGGTGGATCATGAGGTCAGGAGATCGAGACCATCCTGGCTAACACGGTGAAACCCCGTCTCTACTAAAAATACAAAAACTAGCTGGGCAAGGTGGCGGGCGCCTGTAGTCTCAGCTACTCGGGAGGCTGAGGCAGGAGAATGGCGTAAACCCGGGAGGCGGAGCTTGCAGTGAGCTGAGATCCGGCCACTGCACTCCAGTCCGGGCGACAGAGCAAGACTCCGCCTCAAAAAAAAAAAACTTATTCATACCTGCAAAGTCCCTTTTGCCAACGTAAGATAATATTAACAAATTCTGGGGATTTGAACATGGACATTTTTGGGAAGGGGGTCATTATTCTGCCTACTATAATGACCTTGAAAATTTTTCTCTCTCTTTTTTTTTTTTTTTTTGAGATGGAGTCTTGCTGTCGCCCAGGTTGGAGGGCAGTGGTGCGATCTCGGCTCACTGCAACCTCTGTCTCCTGGGTTCAAGCGATTCTCCTGCCTCAGACTCCTGAGTAGCTGGGATTACAGGCACCTGCCACCACACCCGGCTAATTTTTGTATTTTTAGTAAAGATGGGGTTTCACCATCTTGGCCAGGATGGTCCTGAACTTCTGACCTCGTGATCCACCTGCCTCAGCTTCCCAATGTGGTGGGATTACAGGCATGAGCCACCACACCCAGCCAAAAATTTTTCTAAACCTGCTCATTTACTCATGTACAATGATGCATGCCACTGATAATCAATGTATGTCAAGACAATACGGAAGAAGAAAAATATCTCCCAAGATTTCTTTCCAGCCAGGTATGCTGGCACACGCCTGTAATCCCAGCACTCTGGGAGGCTGAGGCTGGCAGATCTCTTGAGCCCAGGAGTTTGAGACCAGCCTGGGCAACATGGCAAGACCCTAGTCTCTATAAAATATACAAAAATTTGCTAGGCATGGTGGCAGTCACCTGTAGTTCCAACTACTTGGGAGGCTGAGATGGGAGGATCAATTCAGCAGGAAGGTCAAGGCTGCCATGAGCTGTGACTGTGCCACTGTACTCCAGCCTAGGTGGCAGAGTGACAACCTATCTCAAAAAAAAAAAAAAAAAAAGATTTCTAAAAGATTTATGGAGATATAATTCACATACCATACAATCTAAGCATCCAAAGCATTTGATTCAATGGTTTTTAGTATAGTCACGGGGTTGTGCAACTCTTACCAATCAATTTTAGAATATTTTTATGTTTCTCCCATTTTGAGAAAACAGAGGCTTGAGACATGGAAACTTCTTTAGGGTAGCATCCACTGGAAAGGCATTGCAGTGGCTGTTATTAGCTGACATTCCAGTCCAGGTTATAGCTTTCATGAAACTAGGCCAGTCACCTTGAGGCAGAAGAATAGGGTCCGGAGGCAGGGAACCCAAGGCTGTTTCACGCCGACTTCCTAGAACTAAATTAAAAGGAAAACCCGGCTGGGCACAGTGGCTCACGCCTGTAATCCCATCACTTTGGGAGGCCTAGGCGGGCAGATCACGAGGTCAAGAGATCGAGACCATCCAGGCCAACATGGTGAAACCCCATCTCTATTAAATATACAAAAATTAGTTGGTTATGGTGGCATGCACCTGTAGTCCTAGCTACTTGGGAGGCTGAGGCAGGAGAATCACCTGAATGGGGGAGGCAGAGGTTGCAGTGAGCCAAGATAGTGCCACTGCACTCCAGCCTGGTGACAGATGGAGACTCCATCTCAAAAAAAAAAAAAAAAAAGAAAAGAAAAGAAAAGAAAAGAAAAAGAATACCCTGGCCAGACATGGTGGCTCACGCCTCTAATTCCAGCACTTTGGGAGGCCAAGGCGGGCGGATCACGAGGTTAGGAGTTCGAGAGAACAGCCTGGCCAATATGGTGAAACCCCACATCTACTAAATATACAAAAATTAAATGGGCTGGTGGCACACACCTGTAGTCCCACCTACTTGGGAAGTTGAGGCAGAAGAATTGCTTGAACCCAGGAGGCAGAGGTTGCAGTGAGCCGAGATCCCTCCACTGCACTCCGGCCTGGGTGACAGAGCACAGAGTGAGACTCCATCTCTCAACAACAACAACAAAAAAGGAAAACCCTAACTTTCTATGCCTAAGTAACAAAATGACCAAAGGCTACTCCCTTTGACCTTTCCTGCATAGCAGATAGGAGATTGGTTGTCTGCAACAAATCATACTGAGTGTGGGTCCAGTCTTCATTTGCAACTTTGTGACTTCACTCTGGCCTCTGAATGGTTGCTGTCTGCAACCAATCAGACTGATTGTGGCTACCACTTCAGTTACATGAAGTAAGCATAAAGTTGCCAATGGGAAACTTCTAGCCGGTATTTGAACCCGAGAAAATTCTGTATCTCAGATCCCCTCCCACACTGTGGAGTGTACTTTCGTGTTTGATTTTTTGTTGTTGTTTGTTTTGAGACAAGTACTCGCTCTGTCGCCCAGGACGGAGTGCCGTGGTACGATCGAGGCTCACTGTAACTTCTGCCTCCTGGGTTCAAGTGATTCTCATGCCTCAGCCTTCCAAGCAGCTGGGATTATAGGTGCCCACCACGACACCCGGCAATTTTTGTATTTTTAGTAGAGACAGGGTTTCACCATGTTGGTGAGGGTGGTCTGGAACTTCTGACCTCAAGTGATCCCCCCATCTCGGCCTCCCAAAGTGCTGGGATTACAGGCGTGAGCCACCGCGCCTGGTGGTACTTTCCTTTTCAAAAAATCCCTGCTTTTGTTATTTTGTTGCTTCATTCTCTCTTTGCTTTGATGGGCATTTTGTCCAATTCTTTGTTCAAAACGCCAAAAACCTAGACAACTTTCAGTCACCACCCTCTACCACTAACAGCCTGGGAGCAGTGTAGTGTTATAGTAGCTAAGCCCCGTGGAGTGATTAAGCCAGCAAGTAATCTGGGTTCAGTGTTTGGTTTTACTCTCTATATCAGCTATGTGACCTTCAGTAAAATCTCTGGGAGCCTTGTTTTTTCCTTATTTGAAAAATGAAGGCCGGGAGCGGTGGCTCAAGCCTATAATTCCAGCACTTTGGGAGGCCGAGACGGGTGGATCACGAGGTCAGGAGATCCAGACCATCCTGGCTAACACGGTGAAACCCCGTCTCTACTAAAAAATACAAAAAAAAAAAAAAAAAAAAACTAGCCGGGCGAGGTGGCGGGCGCCTGTAGTCCCAGCTACTCAGGAGGCTGAGGCAGGAGAATGGCGTGAACCCGGGAGGCGGAGCTTGCAGTAAGCTGAGATCCGGCCACTGCACTCCAGCCTGGGCGACAGAGCAAGACTCCGTCTCAAAAAAAAAGAAAAAGAAAAAGAAAAATGAAGTCCGGGCGCGGTGGCTCATGCCTGTAATCCTAATGCCTGTAATCCTAGGACTTTGGGAGGCCAAGGTGGGTGGATCGTTTGACCTCCGGAGTTCGAGACCAGCCTGGGAAACATGGTGACATCCCATCTCTACAAAAAAAAAAAAATATATATATATATATATATATATAGATATAGATATAGATATATATACATATATACATATATATATAAAGTAGCCGGGTGTGCGTCTGTAGTTCCAGCTACCTGGGGGGGCTGAGGCGGGAGGATCACCAGAGCCCAGGAGGCAGAGGGCAGTGAGTCACGACCGCGCCACGGCAGAGGTTGCAGTAAGCCGAGATTGCGCCACTGTACTCCACTACAGCCTGGGTGACAGAGTGAGCCCTAGGAAGGAAAAACGAAAGGAAAAAGGAAAGGAGAGAGAGCAATTTATTCCTTGGTAGCTATCATTATCTGTAAAATGAGGTAGCCAGACTCACCTGTAAGATCCTTTCCAGCTATGTAATTCCAAGCTTCAATGACATAATAAAGATAATTAAAAGTAAATTCTTTCAACATCCTGTGCAAGAAGAGGGATAAAATTTCCCTGAAGACAGAGACTCTACTCGCTTCCGCTGTACCCTCTAGTACGTGGCACAGTTCTCAGAGTTTCTCACTTATGGGCTTCAGCTGGGTGGGAAAGCCAAAGCGTAAAATGCCCTTTAAAAAGGCAGAGAAGAATGTAGAGTTGGGGGCGGCGGAGGGACTGGGCAGGCCTTGGGGTGTTCTGCCCAGAACTGAACAATGGTACTGTGAGTGTAAGTAAACAGGGGTGTGAGGGACCACAGGCAGGTCTTCCCCAAGGCCAAGCCCAGCCTCTGTGTGCGGGCTAGTGGGGAAAGGCAGTGTGCTGGAAGGATGGTTCTGAAAATAATTCTTCGGAGTCGCGTAGGGTTTTCAGACCCGACACCACGCGCGACCTCCTCGCACCACGCCCAGCCGTCCACTGGATTTGGTACGCTCTGCCACCGCCATAAACCTCCTTCCTCTGGCAGGCGATTGGTACAGCCCAAGTTCCGGGAGTAGAAACGCAGACACACCCATTGTTACGCCCCTACCTCTGATTGGCTGGAGAATTTAAAGGTCCAGTCGGTGATTGGGTGATTTTTCTGCCTCTAGCATTTGAAAAATCTCTAGTTTCGGAGCTTCGCCATAGATCTGCTTGTTCATCTGAGCGTCGGCGCAAGTGAGTGTCTGCCCGAACCCAGAGGTGGGGAGCAAAGAGCCTGATTCATCTAGGGGTTCCCGCCGGGAGGGTGCAGACAAGTGGGTCAGGCGGAGGGAGCATGGATTCTACGTTTCCAGGGTCCCCTGCGATTTCCCTACCCGAATATTTTCCACCTCGTCTCCACCTTGCTGATGGGAAGCGTGAGGGCATGGGAATCACACTGACTTTGACTACCAGCCGCTGTGGCTTATGAAGGGCAAGTGAGTTTCCCTCTCCCAGCCTGTTTCCACGTCTGTATACGGGGAATAGTGAGACCTGCCCGCTGCATATAAGGCAGTGAATGTTACCTGCAAGGCAGAAGGCGCTTATTACACGGCAGCCCTCTTTGCATCTCCCCACGGGCGATTCTGCTGCTTCCTGGGGAGAGGACTCTGAGGATTCCTGTGCTCGCCCTGGGTCTCAGGGAAGGAGGATTCTTTCTGCGCAGGGACCCCCTTCTAGTGAGGTCCTTGCAGGACACCTGAGGCTCCCTAATCCTGGGTGCCCATCCGCCGCTCTGGAAATTGTTGTGTAGCAGGGTGCGTGTGTGTGTCTGTGTGTATATAAATTGTATATATTGTGTGTGTGTATCTATATAGAAATTGTGTGTGTATATATATTGTATATATAGAAATAGAAATTGTGTAGCAGGGTGCGTGTGTATATATATACACACGTATAATGTATGCATATATATGTATTTATATGTATGTATGTTTTTTAATTAGAGGGTATCACTATGTTGCCCAGGATGGTCTCCAGCTCCTGGGCTCAAGCTATCTTCCTCAGCCTCCCAAAGTGCTGGAATTACAAGCGCCCGCCACCACGCCCAGCTAATTTTTGTATTTTTAGTAGAGACGAGGTTTCACCTTGTTGGCCAAGCTGGTCTCAGAGCTCCTAACCTCAAGTGATCCGCCCACTTTAGCCTCCCAAAGTGCTGGGATTACAAGCGTGAGCCACCGCGCCCGGCCCAGCGTACATTCTAAGAGTGGATTTTCGGTTAGCCCAAAGCCCTTTCTCCGTCTCTGTGACCTCCTCGCGTTACCAGTGACAGTCCTCGTGATCCTGTGCGGCCTTGACCTTGCTCCCTGTCGCGTCCTTTATAGCACCCATTACGACCCCTATAGCATCCATTACGTCCCCTGAATCCTCAGGACCACTGTGCTCCGGTGTCTTCGCAGACCTGCAGAGGCGGTGGCAATGCTGTCGGGCATGGAGACGGCGGCAGGGGAATACGAGGACTCGGAGCTGCGGTGCCGCGTGGCTGTGGAGGAGCTGAGCCCGGGCGGGCAGCCGCGAAGGCGCCAGGCCCTGCGCACCGCGGAGCTGAGCCTGGGTCGCAACGAGCGCCGCGAGTTGATGCTGCGGCTACAAGCGCCAGGGCCCGCAGGGCGGCCGCGCTGCTTCCCTCTGCGCGCCGCGCGCCTCTTCACGCGTTTCGCCGGGGCCGGGCGCAGCACCCTGCGGCTCCCCGCCCACGGCGTCCCCGGGGCCGGCGCAGTGCAGCTGCTGCTCTCAGACTGCCCCCCAGACCGCCTGCGCCGCTTCCTGCGCACATTGCGCCTCAAACTGGCTGCGGCCCCGGGTCCCGGGCCGGCCTCCGCCAGAGCACAGCTGCTGGGCCCAAGGCCCCGCGACTTCGTCACCATCAGCCCTGTGCAGTCCGAGGAGCGGCGGCTCGGGGCGACCACCCGGGTTCCGGACACTACGCTGGTGAAGCGGCCTGCGGAGCCCCAGACTGGGACCGAGCCTAGCACAGTGAGGACGGGAAAGAGGGGACACCTTTAGGAGTGGATGTGCCATTCTTTTAAGATGGAAGAGACCTAGAGACCCAAGTTTGGTGGAAAACCTCTGTGGGTATTTGAGGGCGCTGCTGGTTATCTCAGATACGCATCTGACATCTGAGTATGACAGGGGTGTGGAAATTGTGCCTGTGGTCGTTATAGTGTAACCCCTGAGATGGTGTAAGTCAAAACAGGAAATGGGACCTGGCTATATTAGAAGAGAAAGCAGAGGCCAGGCATGGTGGCTCACGCCTGTAATCCCAGCACTTTGGGAGGCTAAATTGGGCGCATCACCTAAGATTTGGAGTTCTGAGGCCAGCCTGGCCAACATGGTGAAACCTCGTCTCTACTAAAAATACAAAAATTAGCCAGGCTTGGTGGCGGGCGCCTGTAATCCCAGCTACTTGGGAGGCTGAGGCAGGAGAATAGCTTGAACCCGGGAGGCAGAGCTTGCAATGAGCCTAGATCGCGCTACTGCACTCCAGCCTGGGCGACAGAACAAGACTCTTCCTCAAAAAAAAAAAAAAGAAGCCGGGTGCAGTGGCTCAAGCCTGTAATCCCAGCACTTTGGGAGGCCAAGACGGGCGGATCACGAGGTCAGGAGATCGAGACCATCCTGGCTAACACGGTGAAACCCCGTCTCTACTAAAAAATACAAAAACTAGCTGGGCGAGGTGGCGGGCGCCTGTAGTCCCAGCTACTCGGGAGGCTGAGGCAGGAAAATGGCGTAAACCCGGGAGGCGGAGCTTGCAGTGAGCTGAGATCCGGCCACTGCACTCCAGCCTGGGCAACAGAGCCAGACTCCCTCTCAAAAAAAAAAAAAAAAAGAGGAAAAAAAAACAGAGAAGGCTTGGAAAGGAGACTCCAGAAGGAATGCTGGGAGAGGATAGTAGGCCCAGAGGAGAGGAACTTATGGAGACAATGAAGTGATCATTCGTGTCCTGGGCAGCCAACAGTTGAAGCAGATGAGGGGAGCAAAGTCTGGTGGATTTGACAATTTTTGTGGGCTGGGGCAGGTGAATCATAGAACACCAGGGTTTGAAACTAATCTGGCGAGAGGACAGAGATAGGACAAGAAGGGGCCCTGGCTAGGCAGGGTTTTACTTGGGTGTTTTGATGTGAGAAACAGGTTTGTGATAGGAAGAGAAACTTAGGTGACAGGACGAGAAGGATTAGGGAACCCAGGGGAAGGAGCTGAGGGAGGGTCTGGACCCCACTGGGATGTTCTGTCCAGGACTAGACAATGGGGGTCTTCAGGGCACAAGGAGAGATAGAGACTCCAATAGTTGCTGGCAAGCTCTCCAGGCGAACCCAAGAGCTCCAAGGAATGAAGGCAGCAGAGGACAAAGGGTTACCAGGCCCAGCACTGAACGTGGGCCAAGAAGGGTGGGGGCAATGGCTAGCGGGTGGGAGGATGTTCTGAGATAGCTCTATTCCTCCCAGGAAGCCCCAAGGTGGCCCCTGCCTGTGAAGAGGCTGAGCTTGCCCTCCACCAAGCCACAGCTTTCTGAAGAACAAGCTGCTGTGCTGAGGGCCGTCCTGACAGGCCAGAGCATCTTCTTCACTGGGAGTGCAGGTAGTGGGAGCAGAAAGGAGGTAGGGGGACAGTGGTGGGGTGGGATAGAGGAACAGGGAGACCTGTCTAACTTTGCCCCTGTCCAGGAACAGGGAAGTCATATATGCTGAAACGAATCCTGGGCTCACTGCCCCCCACAGGCACTGTGGCCACTGCCAGCACTGGGGTGGCAGCCTGCCACATCGGGGGCACCACCCTCCATGCCTTTGCAGGTAAGTGGGAACCACTAGGGCTTGAGCTAAGAGCAAGCCCAGCTTCTGGGAAGGGAGAGAGGGGAAGTCTGCATTAAGAGGGGGTTTTGGGGGGCTGGGCACGGTGGCTCATGTCTGTAATCCCAGAACTTCAGGAGGCCAAGGTGGGAGGATCGCTTGAGCCCAGGAGTTTGAGACCAGCCTGGCCAACACAGTGAGACCCCGTCTCCACAAAATTTAAAAATTAGCAGCCGGGTGCGGTGGCTCACGCCTGTAATCCCAGCACTTTGGGAGGCCGAGGCGGGTGGATCACAAGGTCAGGAGATCGAGACCATCCTGGCTAACATGGTGAAACCCCATCTCTACTAAAAATACAAAAAAATTAGCCAGGCATGGTGGCAAGTGTCTGTAGTCCCAGCTACTCCAGAGGCTGAGGGGAGAGAATAGCATGAACCCGGGAGGCAGAGCTTGCAGTGAGCCAAGATTGCACCACTGCACTCGAGCCTGGGTGACAGAGCTAAACTCTGTCTCAAAAAAAAAAAATTAGCTGAGCATGGTGGTGTGTGCCTATAGCCCCAGCTACTATGGAGGTTGAGGTGGGAGAATTGCTTGAGCCCATGAGGCCAAGGTTATAGTGAGCCAAGATCATGCCACTGCACTTTAGCCTGGGCGACAGAGAGAGACCTTCTCTCAAAAAAAAAAAAAAAGAGAGAGAGAGAGAGGGTTTGGGTATTAGCCCAGGCTAAATAGTGTCACTCACAGGCATCGGCTCAGGCCAGGCTCCTCTAGCCCAGTGTGTGGCCCTGGCCCAAAGGCCAGGCGTGCGGCAGGGCTGGCTGAACTGCCAGCGGTTGGTCATTGACGAGATCTCAATGGTGGAGGCAGACCTGTTTGACAAACTGGAGGCCGTGGCCAGGTCAGTATGTTCAGAGGGCAGCAGGTGAAAACTGGGACCTGGTGGTCTTCCGTGTGCCCCTAAAGCACCCCACGCTCCTCTCCAGAGCTGTCCGGCAGCAGAACAAGCCATTTGGAGGGATCCAGCTCATCATCTGTGGGGACTTTCTGCAGCTGCCACCTGTGACCAAGGGCCCCCAGCCCCCACGGTTCTGCTTCCAGGTACTACTCACCTCCTAGCTCTGCTCTCCTTAGGGGTCTGCTCTGCTCCTTGACCCACCCCCACCCTGCTGCATCAGGCTAAGAGCTGGAAGAGGTGTGTGCCAGTGACCCTGGAGCTGACCAAGGTGTGGAGGCAGGCAGATCAGACCTTCATCTCTCTACTGCAGGCCGTGAGGCTGGGCAGGTGAGCTCTGCTGGGTGGGGAAGGGGCTATGGGATGAGGATCCAGGCATGGGCCACAGTGGAACACAGGGAGGGACCCAGGGAAAGGGGAGAATGGTTACCCTGGGGAGCAAGCACTCCATGCAGGAAAAGAAGCCTTGGGCATGGCACTGGGCAACTCAGGATGGACTGTAGTCAGGACCTTCATGGCCCCATAGGAGATGGTCGCTCTGTGAGTGCTGGGACCCAGCCTCCCTTAGGGTTGGGTCTCCATCACAAGGCCTGGCATTAAGTAGGTGTCAGGGTGTGGGCGCAGTGGCTCACACCTGTAATCCTAGCACTTTGGGAGGCTGAGGCAGGTGGATCACGAGGTCAGGAGTTTGAGACCAGCCTGGCCAACCTGGTGAAACCCAGTATCTACTAAAAATACAAAAATTAGCTGGGTGTGGTGGCACGCGCCTGTAGTCCCAGCTACTTGGGGGGATGAGGCAGGAGAATCACTTAAACCCAGGAGGCAGAGGTTGCAGTGAGCTGAGATCATGCCACTGCACTGCAGTCTGGTGACAGAGCAAGACTCGTCTCAAAAAAAAAAAAGAAGAAAGAAACATAAGCTAGATTTTTCACCCAAGGTAGCAGGCAAGTAGACAGAAGACTGTACCCTGGAGGCCAATCTGGGTCCTGCAAATCTCCTGCCTGTGCTCACTCATCATAGCCAACTTCCTCAGGAGCATTTTGGGGTGGGAGGGTGGCCAGTTCTGACCTGGGGCAGCACAGGGAAGGGTGCCCACCTGTGATCAAAGCTCAGTACCCTGCCCCTGCTTATTCCCCATGTTTGGGATCCAAGTTTGGAAGGGACAGGTTGGCCAGCTTGAGGGGGCAGAAACTATTCCCTGGTGCCCTCTTCCAGTCCCAAGGCCTGACCCATGGCCTGCTGCTTGAGCCATCCTGCCCACGTTCCCACCTTCCCTGCTGCACAGGTGGGCTCTGCCCTGACAGTCCAGCCCCCACAGGTGTTCAGATGAGGTGACCCGCCAGCTCCAGGCCACAGCTTCTCACAAGGTGGGGAGAGATGGGATTGTGGCCACGAGGCTCTGCACCCACCAGGATGACGTGGCCCTCACCAACGAGAGGCGGCTTCAGGAGCTGCCAGGTGAGCAGGGAGCCTGGGCTGGGCAAGACCAGCTGGGAAGGGTTATAAGCAGATGTGGTCCCCAGGCAACCTGGGCCTCTGGGTCCTAGGCCCCCAACCTCTGTAGTCATAAAGATCCTTATATTTGCAAATGCAACTGTGACTTTGAGGTATGATGAACTAAATTCCACAGCCCCTCAAGCCTGCACAGCCTCTACTCCCTACCCCTATGCTCTGGTCTAACAGTTTTTTTTTTGGAGGCTGGGCACAGTGGCTCATGCCTGTAATCCCAGCACTTTGGGAAGCCAAGGCAGGCAGATGACCTGAAGTCAGGCGTTCAAGACCAGCCTGCCCAACATGGAAAAACCCCATTTCTACTAAAAATACAAAAACAGGCCGGGCGCGGTGGCTCAAGCCTGTAATCCCAGCACTTTGGGAGGCCGAGACGGGCGGATCACGAGGTCAGGAGATCAAGACCATCCTGGCTAACACGGTGAAACCCCGTCTCTACTAAAAAATACAAAAAACTAGCCGGACGAGGTGGCGGCGCCCGTAGTCCCAGCTACCCGGGAGGCTGAGGCAGGAGAATGGTGTGAACCCGGGAGGCGGAGCTTGCAGTGAGCTGAGATCCGGCCACAGCACTCCAGCCTGGGTGACAGAGCGAGACTCAAAAAGAAAAAAAAAAAAAAAA
>NC_045439.1:137884192-137888596 GCF_002776525.5 Piliocolobus tephrosceles | reverse complement strand
GACAGAGCGAGACTCAAAAAGAAAAAAAAAAAAAAAAATACAAAAACATTAGCTAGGTGTGTTAGTGGGCGCCTGTAATCCCAGCTACTCGGGAGGCTGAGGCAGGAGAATTGCTTGAACCTAAGAGGCAGAGGTTGCAGTGAGCCGAGATCGTGTGATTATACTCCAGCCTGGGTGACAGAGCGAAACTCCATCTCAAAAAATAAAATTAAATTAAAAAAAAAAAAAGTCTTTTTTGGGATACTGAGTTACAAGTCAGTGATTTGTGATCTGCTTGCTCAACTCTTTTTCTCCAGGTAAAGTACACAGATTTGAGGCTATGGACAGCAACCCTGAGCTGGCCAGTATCCTGGATGCCCAGTGTCCCGTTAGCCAGCTCCTTCAACTAAAGCTGGGGGCCCAGGTGAGTGGGAAGCAGGGCCTAGCCCCTGGGAGCTTCGGCTGTCCTGCATGGGCCTTGCTGATCCCTACCCCTCTGCCTACGCCACTCTACAGCCAGTGGGTCCAGCTTTGACCACACTGAAAACCTCCCTGCCTCCTGTTCCTACCCACCTTCCCATCTTCAGCTTTCTACTGTTTTTCTCTGCCTACACCAGGAGGTCCTCCAAGCAGTGTTGTTTTGGGCAAGTTTCTTTCCCTTGCTGAAACTCTGTCCCCTCATCCCTAAAAATGGGGAATGAAATACCTACCCCACACAGCTGTCTTCTGTAGTATACTTTATAAATGGGAGAGTCCTGATTCCTCCCCCGATGTTAGGGGTGGGCAGAAGATTTTCTTAGGGCACCCAAGGGGAAAATACAGGCACAGTGTATCTGAGAGGGGTGGCAGGACCTAGAGGCCATCCCTCAAGATTTGTGGTCCACACATGTACCTATAACAGAGCCGATATTTTCAAAGCCCTGTGATAGAGGTTGCCTTACTGATCCCTTACCACCTCTTTCTGGGGCAAATGGAGCAAATATTATTCCTCTTTGACATAAAGGAAAACTGGGACTGAGGAAGATAAGGCAACTTGCCACAGGGGTCACAGGCAGCCAGTGGCAGAGCTAAGGATTGGGATTCAGTGTCCCCATGACAACTCCCTGCCCTCAGCCTCTGAAAACAGCGATGGCTAAGCTAAGACCAGGCATGGGTAGGGGGGCTGCTGTCCATTCCTCTTTCTTCCTTGCAGGTGATGCTGGTGAAAAACCTATCGGTGTCTCGGGGCCTGGTGAATGGCGCCCGAGGGGTGGTAGTCGGGTTCGAGGCAGAAGGGAGAGGTAAGTGTTGGAAGGAGGTGGCAGTCCTACTACAGGGTTTGCAGCATGGCCCCCGGAATGGTGGGGGGAGGAAAACACTACAAAGGAAACCTCCGAAGGCCCCTGCTCCTCACCTCAGAGCCCTGAAGCAGAGCTAAAGTTGGACTGCTCCATGCCCTCCTTAGGGCTACCCCAGGTGCGGTTCCTGTGTGGAGTCACTGAGGTCATCCGCGCTGACCGCTGGACGGTGCAGGCCACCAGGAACCAGCTCCTCAGCCGGCAGCAGCTGCCCCTCCAGCTGGCCTGGGCGATGTCTATCCACAAGAGCCAAGTGAGCACCGGTGTTGGGGGTGGGGACAGGGCAGGCAGAAGGAGGTCAGGCATGTTGGGATCTATGTGTCTTTTTTTTTTTTTTTGAGACAGAGTCTTGCTCTGTCGCCCAGGTTGGAGTGCAGTGGCGTGATCTTGGCTCACTGCAACCTCCACCTCCCGAGTTCAAGCTATTCTCCTGCCTCAGCCTCCTGAGTAGCTGGGACTACAGGCATGTGCCACCATGCCTGACTAATTTTTGTATTTTTAGTAAAGATGAGGTTTCACCTTGTTGGCCAGGATGGCCTCAATCTCCTGACCTTATGATTCACCCACCTCAGCCTCCCAAAGTGCTGGGATTACAGGTGTGAGCCACCATGCCCAGCCTATGTAACTTTTTTTTTTGAGACTCGCTCTCTCCCCCAGGCTAGAGTGCAGTGACGTGATCTTGGCTCACTGCAAGCTCTGCTTCCCGGGTTCACGCCATTCTCCTGCCTCAGCCTCCCGAGTAGCTAGGACTGCAGACGCCTGCCACCACGCCCGGCTAATGTTTTGTATTTTCAGTAGAGATGGGGTTTCACTGTGTTAGCCAGGATGGTCTCGATCTCCTGACCTTGTGATCCGCCCACCTCAGCCTCCCAAAGTGCTGGGATTACAGGCGTAAGCCACTGCACCTGCCTGTAAAAAAACTGCACTTTTTATTTTCCCCACCATTTTCTAAGCCACTACTAGATATGTTAAATTGTATAAATTGTATACAACAATTATATAAAGTATAGATGTAATGAATAATCAGTACTGTATTGCACAGAAAAAAAACAGAGCTCAGAGAGGTTAAGGAACATGTCCCATGTCACACAGTTAGTGAGTGGCAGCCTGGAGCCTGAGCTCTTTTCTTTCACTTCATCCCTCAACCCTTACCTGGATCTGTGTCCCCCAGTCCCTTTCCTACTCAGACAGCCACCTGCTGTCATCCTCTCCCTCTGTCTAGAGACTCTCTGGACTTGACAAGGAGATCCAGGGGCAGTAGCAGGGCTGGTAAAGGGTCAGGCCCTTCAGGGCAAGGGACTTCAGGCTGAGCTGGCTCCATCTCTGTCCCTGCATCCCCCAGGGCATGACCCTGGATTGTGTGGAGATTTCTCTGGGCCGTGTGTTTGCCAGTGGCCAGGCCTACGTGGCCCTTTCCCGGGCCCGCAGCCTGCAGGGCCTACGTGTGCTGGACTTTGACCCTATGGCAGTTCGCTGTGACCCCCGTGTGCTGCACTTCTATGCCACCCTGCAGAGGGGCAGGGGCCTCAGTCTGGTGAGAGGGAGTCATCTAATGGTGGGCTGTGGCCATAGGTGGCGTGGGAGCTAGGACAGAGGGAGGGCCCAGTGGGACCTGGGGTGGGGGCAGGAGAGCCCTCTACTGGCTCCTTTGGGGGTGAGGGCAAGAGGAAAGAGATGCTGGCCCCCAGGTTATGGCCCTGGGGAACAGCACAAGCCCATGACTGGGCTTCTCTGGCTCTGATCCAGGAGTCCCCAGATGATGATGAGGCAGCCTCAGACCAGGAGAACGTGGACCCAAACCTCTGAGCCTCACCTGCAAAGAGAAGACAAAGGGTGGCCTCCCTGTCCTCCTGCTCCCTGGTGGGCCAGGTCCCCAGGGAATAACTGGAGGAGGCGGGCAGTGTCCCCTTCTGTATTTTTTAGGGGCTCTCAGCCTCCTGGCAAGGTTAAAGGGAGAGTGCTTTAAACCTGTGTACCAGCTGTGCTTCAGTTTGCCCTGGGTGAGTTGCTTCAGGGTCAGAAGTAACCCTTTGTGTGCCAGTTGAGAAAGAGCCTGTGTGGTAGCTGGTGTCAGAGGACAAAGCTCTCTGCAAGGGCTGGACACAGAGCTGCAGAGTCCTGAACATCCCTCCTTTCGGGCTGCAGAAGGGAGAGGCAATGAAGACAGGTGCTCCGGAAGCAGCATCAGGGCTCTCGGGGGTGACCTGGGGGTGACTCAGGCTGGGTACAGCCTCCAAACAGAGAACGGAACTTAGGTGTATCTCCACGGCTAGGCCCAGCCTAGCCCAGCCCAGAACAAACACGCTTCAGAGCCTAACTGAAGAACATAAGCTGCAAAATGTGCACCTATATTTTAAGCTGCTTTTTCAGGGAATAAATAGTGTTTGGGGACATTGAAATGGATGTTCTCAGGTTGTATTTATTTTGGACAAATAAACTAGAGAATTGTGTAAAAACTGTGCCTCTTGCCTCCTCTGTCTCCCTCTCACTTGTGCACGTGCACACAGGCATTTGCTTAGCCCACAGTGGCTGAAATCACAACCTTCTGTGGGGTGGTCTTAGTATCGCTGGTCATTTGAAAAGCTGAGTTATCTGATGTTGGTAACTAGCAATAAAATGACATTGTCGGCCGGGCGCGGTGGCTCAAGCCTGTAATCCCAGCACTTTGGGAGGCCGAGACGGGCGGATCACGAGGTCAGGAGATCGAGACCATCCTGGCTAACATGGTGAAACCCCGTCTCTACTAAAAAATACAAAAAACGGCCAGGCGCGGTGGCTCAAGCCTGTAGTCCCAGCACTTTGGGAGGCCGAGACGGGCGGATCACGAGGTCAGGAGATCGAGACCATCCTGGCTAACACGGTGAAACCCCATCTCTACTAAAAAATACAAAAAACTAACCGGGAGAGGTGGCGGCGCCTGTAGTCCCAGCTACTCGGAGGCTGAGGCAGGAGAATGGCCTAAACCCGGGAGGCGGAGCTTGCAGTGAGCTGATATCCGGCCACTGCACTCCAGCCTGGGTCACAGAGCGAGACTCCGTCTCAAAAAAAAAAAAAAAAAAAAAATCAGCCGGGAATGGTGGCACATGTC
>NC_045439.1:137860995-137884092 GCF_002776525.5 Piliocolobus tephrosceles | reverse complement strand
GGGAGGCTGAGGCAGGAGAATGGCGTGAACCTGGGAGGCGGAGCTTGCAGTGAGCTGAGATCCGGCCACTGCACTCCAGCCCGGGCAACAGAGCGAGATTCCGTCTCAAAAAAAAAAAAAATGACATTGTCACCGGGCATGGTGGCTCACGCCTGTAACCCCAGCACTTTGGGAGGCTGAGGAGGGTGGATCACCTGAGATCGGGAGTTCGAGACCAGCCTAACATGGAGAAACCCCGTCTCTACTAAAAATACAAAATTAGCCAGGCATGGTGGTGCATGCCTGTAATCTCAGCTACTCAGGAGGCTGAGGCAGGAGAATCACTTGAATCCAGGAGGCGGAGGTTGCAGTGAGCCGAGATTATGCCATTGCACTCCAGCCTGGGCAACAAGAGCGAAACTCTGTCTCAAAAATAAAAGAAATGACATTGTCATTTGGTGAAGGTGAGTTACCATCACCCAGTAGTCAGACAAAGACATACTAGAGAATTCACGTGGTGGGAAACAAACAGGCCTATGTGTTGCTGCATTTGCTAGGAGCCTCGGTTGAATTTTCTGTTTGAGCTTTGCTGATCTTCCCAGCTTGAACCTGATGATCAACAAACTAACTTCAGTTTTTCAAAAAGCCTGATGGAAATTACCCAGGGATCCTCATAGGTTAGCTAAAACTAAGATTCTCTGCTTGTGAGCAAAAAGGTATCAATTCTGGGTGGTAAACACGGGTTATGGTGGAGGCATGCATTGGCAGCTACAGGTGTCAGATTCATAAAAAAGATGGTTGGGGCCGGGCGCAGTGGCTCACGCCTGTAATCCCAGCACTTTGGGAGGCTGGGGTGGGCGGATCACGAGGTCAGAGATCGAGACCATCCTGGATAACACGTGAAACCCTCTCTCTACTAAAAATACAAAAAAATTAGCCAGGCATGGTGGTGGGCACCTGTAGTCCCAGCTACCGTGGAGGCTGAGGCAGGAGAGTGGTGTGAACTCGGGAGGCGGAGCTTGCAGTGAGCTGAGATGGCACCACTGCACTCCAGCCTGGGCAACAGAGAGAGACTCCGTCTCAAAAAAAAAAAAAAAAGGAAAAGATGGTCAGATACGGTGGCTCATGCCTGTAAGCCCAGCATATTGGGAGGCCAAGGCAGGTGGATTGCTTGAGCCCAGGAGTTCAAGACCAGGCTGGGCAACATCATGAAGCCCTCGTCTCTACCCAAAAAACAAAAATTTGCCAGGCACAGTGGTACACCTGTAGTCCCTGTCCAGGAGGGACTCCAGAGGCTTGAGGTCAGGAGTTCAAGACCAGCCTGGCCAACACGGTGAAACCCCGTCTCTACAAAAATTAGCCAGGCATGGTGGTGCTACCCTCCCTGACCTTGAGGAGTCATTTCTTTTTTGTTTTTTGAGATGGAGTCTCGCTCTGTTGCCAGGCTGGAGTGCTGGAGTGCAGTGGCGCGATCTCAGCTCACCACAACCTCTGCCTCCCTGGTTCAAGCGATTCTCCTGCCTCAGCCTCCCGAGTAGCTGGGATTACAGGCACATGCCACCACACCCAGCTAATTTTTGTATTTTTAGTAGAGACGGGGTTTCACCATGTTGGCCAGGATGGTCTCTATCTCTTGACCTTGTGATCCGCCCACCTCGGCCTCCCTACGCACCCGGCTGAGTCAATTGTTTTTCTGTGGCACAATCTCTTTTCTCTGTTCCAAACAGAAGACACTCTTAGGAGCAGAAAACAAGCCCACCAGAGTGACACCTCCTTCCCCTACCCCACAACAAGTGGGCAACCATGGGGATCTTTAAATGTGGTGCCATTTATATTTCAGATGTTCCCAATTTCCCCATACAACACATCCCTTCTCCCAAGTCCATCTGTGAGCAGGTCACACTGAGGCCCTGCCCTCAGGGCAGTTATAATCTGGTTGCACTTTCTTCTTTCACTCTTTCCTTCACTGAACACGCGGTTTGGGGACCACCCAGTTCAGCCCGGATAGCACTATCTCATATTCTCTAACAGCTCTGCCTCTTCGGAGTTCTTGGACAGAAAGAGGAGAAACCGACTCAGGATAATTGAAGCAGGAAAGGAAGATAATGACTGGCTATCTCAAAGAACTGATACGAAGCCCAGAAAACTAGGCTTGGAAACAAACAGGAATCAGAAAGGCTAGAGCCACTGGCAGTAGAGCTGGGAGCAGTCAGGCCAGGAAGACCTTTGCAGCCACCACCAGACACCAAGCATAGCTGCCAGGGGCAGGTGCTCTGCATTCTGCTACCTCCTCCCCTGACTCAGTCCAGACCTAAAGGTGGGCATGGGGCTGGTTGACCTTGGTCTCCCACGCAAGTCCTGTGGCCACTGGCAAGAGGCCGAATGTTTCATCAGGTTGCAAGAGGGCCTAGTGATTCTGCCCAGGATGACTCTCCCATCATCCCCCAAGGTGGGGTTGCTGGGGATGTCTGAGGGTCCGGTAATGCAGTTATCTTCTGCATCCTCACCTGGGACTCCTCTCTCTGACCCCACCCTCCACACATGACTGAGACATCCCACTCACCCGGCCCCTTCCCCTTCCCCAGGATCTGATCACAGCTTTTCCTGGTCTCATATGCATGTGTTCTGCTATATAAGATGTCTTTCTCATGAGACTACCTGGGTGCCAGGAAGTCCTCTCCTTAGTAATCCCTTCTCATTGTGAAGATGCTCTCTAGAAGGGCCCCAGAAGAAGACAGGTGAGTTCCATATGGTGGGGGAGCTCCAGACATTGCTGACCTGCACACCAGATCACAACAGTGGATTATTTTATGAGGTGTACAAGAAACCCGGTGGTTCTTTATTTTCTTGACACCTAATTTAACTTAACTTTGAGCCTGTATCCCAAGGGGTGTAGGGAAACCCTATCTCAGTTAGACAGGGGGCTCCTCAATCCCCAGGGTCCCATGAGAGTGAGGCTTATAGGAGCCATCCTCATCTTCAGGGCCTGCCCTGATCACCATCCGCAGGCAGTAACTCAGCCTGGGCCCTGGGATGGGGTGGGAGGCTTTCTGAGATTCTCCAGGTACCTCATGCCAGGCCCTGCGGGCCCCTGCCACCTCCCTGCGGTGCTCCCAGGGGACCCTTTGACCACTTGCCCCTCCCCAGTCTACAGAACCCTCCTTCTCTCTGCCTCTCCTTCCCCTCAGCATCAGCCTCTCAAGGAATTGGACCTGCAAAGCAAAGGCCAGGAAAGACTGTGTCCTTAGGTAGCTTCAGGATTTGAGGCAAAGAAGCACAGGGAGGGCCATATACGGTGGCTCGCACCTGTAATCCTGGCACTTTGGGAGGCTGAGGTGGGCGAATCACTTGAAATCAGGAGTTCAAAACCAGCCTGGGCAACAAGGTGAGACCTATCTCTACCAAAAATACAAAAAAATTAACCAGGCATGGTGGTGCGTGTCTGTGGTCCCAGGTACTCAGGAGGCTGAAGTGGGAGGATTACTTGAGCCCGGGGGGGCAGAGGTTGCAGTGAAAGGAGATAGTGAGCAGGGAGCGTGAGTTTCAATCATGCCATTGAAACCCAGGCTGGGTAACAGAGTGAGACTCCAGCTCAAAACAAAACAAAACAGAAAAAAACAACACACACACACACACACAGAAAGAGAGAGAGAGAGAGAGAGAAACCTAGCACATGGAAAGGGGCAAGGGAATGAATAAAGAAATGAGAAAAGTAGAGAGGTTACCCTTAGGCGACCAGGACTTGCTACCTGCCCAGGAAAGCTGCCCTCATATAGCAGGGTGTGGGTGGAAAAACTCCAACTGCTTTTTCCTGTTCTCTAAACAGCAACAATTAACACAGAGAGAAGACTTCTGTGACTAAATGCAGGGATTTCTCCCCATCAACAAACAAGCAATCAATTCTATAGCGGACACTAGCTGGGTGTCCTCTAATTTAACTCTGAAGCTATCTACCTGGAGGCAGCCTCAGATCCCACAGGTTGAGGGCTCAGTCCCAAAACTGACAACCCCTTCAGACAGTCACAAGTCTCAGCTTTCAGAACTTCTGACCGACTGGCTTTAAGTTGGGGTTCCCAAGACTACCCTCTCTGGGTTTAATTTACTAAAGTGAGTTACGGAACTCAGGGAAACACGTTTATCACTTCGTTAGAAAAGGATACGTGGGGGAAGGGACGTGGAGCTTCCCTCTCCGGGCAAGCCTCCCTCCGGTAATCTCCACTTGCTCAGCTATCCGGAAGCTCTTAGAACCCTCTGCTTTTGGGCCTTTTATGGAAAATTCATTATGTAGGCACGATTGATTAACCATTGGCCATCAACTTAACTTTCAGCTCCCTCCTCTCCCCCGCGATCATAGGGTGGGGCTGAAAGTCCCAACCCTCTAATCCCGCCCTGGTCTTTCTGATGACCAGCCCAATCCTGAAGCTGCCTAGGGGCAGACGGCCATCAGGCAATCATCAGCATACAAAAAGACACTTATCACTTTGGAGATTCCAAGGATTTTAGGAGTTGCATGCCAGGAAATGCGGATGAAGACCAAATGTGTATTTCACATTCTCACAGGCTGTGCCACTGCTGATGGGGGCGGGGGGCACCCCTTGACTTCTGTTTCCTTCCTAGTTGCGGGGATTTCCCACTCTCCTCGCCACTCTCCCACAGGAAGGCTGGAGTTGAGTTTGCCAGGTGAACGAGTTGGAGAAAGGCATTTGGACAGAGGAACTATACAGTGCAAATGCACAGAGGTGTGAACTATCCCTGAGGGACCTATGGTCCACTTTAAAGGCCTTAATGCAAGACAAGGTGGTAGTGTGGGGAGGCTGGCCTGGCCCTGAGGGGGCTGAGCCCGGAGTAGGGGGCTCAGCCCAAGGCAATCCAGCCCCCAGCTGGCAGGCAGGCAAGGGGCCAGGCAAGACGGGCCAGGCGATGGCCCTCAGAAAGATAATCCTATGACCTGACTTGTAACAGTTCCTGCCCCTTCTCAAAGACATTCACCCTTGGAGGGGGAGTCCCACTTCCTGCTGTCCCTCCACTTGCCTCCCATGCCTCATGCTCCCTCCTCAGTGTCCCCTGGGATCTGCATCTGAGGGTAGTGAGCAATTTACAGGTCAGCCTCCCTGCTAGGATGAAGCAGATCCCTTGATCCCGAGAGACCCAGCTGAGACGTCTTTGTGTCCTCACAACCCTCAGCAGGATGACTTTTGAAAGCAGATGCTTTGTTAAATGTTTCATAAGTGAACAAAGGCTTGGACTGTGACCTGAGAGGTAGGGAATGTTTTACTCCCATTCTGCAGAGGAGGTAGCTGAGGCCTGGAGAGGTTCTTAGTGGCAGAACTGGAACTAGAATAGAACCCTGTGCCCTGTGCACACCTTCACCCTGTCTTCAGTGGGGTGCCAGCTAGGCCTGACCTCATCCTTTCTGAGGTCCTAGTATATTTTTCCCAACCGCACTGGGCCGATGATCTTACTTGACCCCCAATCCCGGAGCAGCCGGGCCCGCGTGCGCCCCACACACCATAGACCACTAGGTGGCGCCAATTGGTCATGTAGTCCCTTCCCAGGGACCCGCAGAGCCTTTGTCTCCCAATCTCTGGGCTTAGGTGGGGGGTGCAAGGACACTTCAGGAGGTGGGGGCTGAGTTAGTGTAGAGCAGGGAAGTTTTAAATCATCTTCCATCAGATTATCTGCTTTGTGCTCATTGACCCTCTTGGTTTGTTTTTGTTTTTGAGATAGGGTCTAGCTCTGTCACCCAGGTTGGAGTGCAGTGATGCAGTCAGAGCTTGCTGCAGCCTCGAACTCCTGAGCTCAAGCAATCCTCTTGCCTCAGCCTCCCAAAGCATTGGGATTATACGGGCGAGCCACCATGCCCGGCCTCATTAACCCTCTAGTTTGTTTTTCACAATAACCCTGGGAGGTTGGGACAATTGTCCTCATTTTATAAAGAGAGAAACCTAATTTCTTTTTATTTTCTTTCTCTCTCTTTTTTTTTTTTTTTTTTTTTTTTGAGACAGAGTCTTGCTCTGTCACTCAGGTTGCAGTGCAGTGGTGGGATCTCAGCTCACTGCAACCTCTGCCTCATGGGTTCAAGCGATTATCCTTCCTCAACCTCTCAAGTAGCTGGGATTACAGCCAGCCAAGTTTTGTATTTTTAGTAGAGATGGGGTTTCACTACGTTGACGAGGCTGGTCTCGAACTCCCGGCCTCAAGTGATCTGCCCGCCTTGTTCTCCCAAAGTGCTGGGATTGCAGGCGTGAACTACTGCGCCTGGCTGAGAAACCTAACTTCTGAGAGGTTAGGTGACTTGGCCATGGACACACTGCAAGCTGTGTCTGGAACCCAAGCCCCAGATACAAGGTCCTGCGATTTTTGCAAAGTCAGCAGAGAGCCCTGAAGCCAGATTCCTGTGTTTAAACACTGGCTCCATCACTTCCCAACTGTGTGACCATGGTTATTCTGCTTAAATGTGAGCTCTGGTTTCATCGTTGGTGAAATGGGGATAAAGCCAATCAACTATGGATGGAGTTAGGAAGACAGAAGAGCTGGAGTCAGGCCAGGGATGCAGCAAACCCTCAAGGTTAGCTCTTATTTATTTGTCTTGATTATTGTCACCTGAAGGGGCCACCCCTTCAACCGCCCCGTCAACCCCCTCTTGAGCAGCCTCTGAGGAATAACAAAGAAAATTCACAGCAGCCCAGAGTAAATGAATGCCTTCTTTCACAAAGCCTTCCTTCCTGTCTGGCCTCCAGGATGACCTGGGCTGTGCCCACCCACCATGGGGAAGGGGAGGATGAAATCTCCCCTCTCTGCCTCCCGAGACACACATGAGGTCCGGGTCCTAGTCAGTTAGTGCACTTGGGCATCATCACCCGTCTTCTCTCTTCTGCCCATCTTCTCATGAAATTGACTTCAACAACTCTACAGTGGAATTTTTTTTTTTTTTTTTTTTTTTTTTGAGACAGAGTTTCGCTCTTGTTGCCCAGGCCGGAGTGCAATGGTGCGATCTCGGCTCACTGCAACCTCCCCCTCCTGGGTTCAAGCAATTCTCCTGCCTCAGCCTCCTGAGTACCTGGGATTACAGCATGCACCACCACGCCCGGCTAATTTTGTATTTTTAGTAGAGACGGGGTTTCTCCATGTTGGTCTTGAATTCCCAGCCTCAGGTGATCTGCCTACCTTAGCCTCCCAAAGTGCTGGGATTACAGGTGTGGGCCACTGCACCAGGTCTACAGTGGAATCTTTAGACCTAGTTTACAGAGGAAGTCAAGGCTACAGAAGGTGGGTGGCTCTAGGTCATATGGCTGTAAATGGCAGATCCAGGATGGGCATCCAGGTATCTGAGGCCTCACCTTGGTATTCAGGGCCTTTGAAAAAAGGACCAAACATGGGATGCTTCCTTACCCCCTAGCTCTGTCCCCCAAACTCCACAGGCCAGACTCCATTTCCTTAAGATTCCAAAAGCATCACCTGCCGGGACATAAACAGCAGGAAGGGGCCCCTGAGTCCTTGGCCCTGGCAGACCAAGATGGGAGGGGTGGGGCTTGAAGGCTTAGAAGATGACCCTGAATAGGGAATTGGAACCCCAAGTTCCTGAGGAGTCCTGGGGTGGGGGCTGTGAATGAGACAGCCAGCCCATCTCCCACTCTTCCCCCGCAGCTCCAGCTCCCGCCTTCAGCCTCAGCCTCCAGGCAGATGCCTGCCCCAGGGGTGCCCCCTCGATCCCTGCCCCCAGCGGGTGTTGGGTTCAGTAAGCAGAGCTCCAGCTCACCTGGGAAAGTGCAGAGTGAGGAGGGCGTCCAGTTACAAGCTGGGGCTGGGAGGACAGGCAGGGGCATCCCGGGGGCAGGGGCCAAAGGTCTGGAAACTGATGGTGGGGGCAGGTGTCAGGAGAGGTCTCAGGACAGCCCCCCTCCCTGCAGACCTTATCCCCTTGCCTCCCAGAAAACCGTCTCCCCACTCCTGGCATCTGAAGACCTGGGCATCTCCCCACAGACTGGGCCTGTGCTTGGTAAACTGTGAAGGGCTCTGCACACTTCTGGGAGGTTGTTCTCTCTTTCAGCTCCACTCCTTTCTCCCCTCCACCCAGATGGCCTCCTCTCCCGCCCCTCAACCGGGCCCTGGCACAGCACTCCATGCCTATTTAAGGCAAATCTCCTGATCTCCTTTTAAATAACATTCACTCCTTGTTGTGGAGAAAGCAAGCAGGGCCTGAGCTCAAGGAAAGGGGAGGAGACTCAAATATCCCATGGGGTAGGTCGTGGGGGAGCATGGACCTATGGGATAGGTTGTGGGGGAGCAGGTATGTACTCCCCCTTCCAAAGTGAGCCTTGAGAAGGTCCTTTCCCCCATCCCCCCAGTCCTGCTGGTCCCTCATTGCATAGGCCCTGGATTGGCTCAAACCCCTTCAGAGGGGCTGGGGCACTCCCAGGCAGCTCTTGCAGGAGTTGGGGGAGGGGCATGGGGGGATATATGCTTTGGCTAAAGGAGGGGCATACCCAGGAAGACCGGCAAGGGCCTTGGAGGGTCTGGGATTGGATGGACATCTGACCTCACAGCCCACCCAGTGTGAATGATGCACCAAAACTTCTCTTTGTTAGAACATGAGGCTCAGAGAGGCCAAAAAACCTGCCCAGGGTCACACAGCCCCAGTAGAAGGGTCTGAAATCCAAGCTGGCAGGCTCTAGATTTAACGCTTTCTCCTCTTCTCTGCCAGGTCTCCTTGTGCCAGGGACTGTATGTGACACATGACTTCTAGGCCCTTTTCAGGCATCATTCAAAGCCCTGAGCACACACCCTTCCTCTGCCTGCCTCCCTCTCTTCTGCCTCCTCTCCAGACCCACCAGAGCTGCCTTTCCCAAGTCTTGGATCCCTGACTCAGGCCTGCCCCACTCCTACTTCCTTCTCTCCCCTTCCCCTCTTCCTCGTCTTTCCCCCAGGTGGCTGCCTCCCCGGCCTCCCTTCTAAGCATCACTAATCCCTCTGTGGTCCTCACATGACTGAAATGCCCTCTCCAGGGTTCAAAAAGATGGTCAGGGATCTTTTACAGATCATGTTGCCTGCTCAGGACCAGGCGCTCACTTCTCAGGCGTGTGAGCCCCAGCAGGCTGCCCCCACCCCTGCCAGGCTGGACTGAGGGCTGGGGGACCAGAGAGGAAGAAGCCCTAGCCTGGCCTTCCACTGCTCACTGAGAGCTGAAAAAGCCATAGTGGTCAGTTGGTCCCGTGGCCTTACGTCACAGACGAGCAAACTGTGGCCCAGGGAATGGGAAGGAAGGCCCCGGGGTCCCCACAGTGAAACAGAAGCTGAGCTGGGTCTGACTGGAGCCCCTAATAACTTAAGGTGGGGGCTTCATCCTGGGAAAAGAGAGTCTATTATAGGAGGAAATTCAGCCACTGTCACTGTCGCAGTGTTAGCGTGCTTGTTGGGTGGGGCGGGGGTGGGGGTGCCTGGAGGTGGGAGTATGTGGGGGTGAACTTTGGGTTTAATGGGGGTGTACTTGATCTTCTCAGGGTCTTCCTAGCCTAGCTCTACCATTAACCTCTTATGTGCCATTGTGGCAAGCCCCTTTCCCTCTTTGGGCCCAGTTTCCTCCTGTAAAATGAGTTGGAGAGATCTTTGAGATCCCTTCCAGCCCAGACCTCATGCGTCTCCCATCAGCCCAGCCTCATCTGCCCACCTGCTTCCAGGCTCCTGCCCTGGCTGAGGCTTGTCTCATAGCCTACTGAGGCTCCCATAACCTCTCTCAGAATGGTCTCTTTCAGCTGGGCGCAGCAGCTTACGCCTGTAATCCCAACAATTTTGGGAGTTCAAGTCCAGCCCGGACAACATGGTGAGACCTTGTCTCTATAAATAAAAAAAAAAAAAAAAAAAAACATTAGGCCGGGCGCGGTGGCTCACGCCTGTAATCCCAGCTCTCAGGGAGGCAGAGGCGGGAGGATAGCTTGAGCCCAGGAGTTCGAGACCTGCCTGGGTAATACAGCGAGACCCCGTTCTCCACAAAAAGGAAAAAAAAAAAAAAAGACGAAATTAAACAAAGTATTAAATGAATTCAGTACTTTGCTGTGCAACTTCAAGCTAGTTGATTTTGGCCGCTGAACCTCAGTTTCCCCATCAGCAAAGGCTGTGGTTTCATAGGAACTGGCAGTGAAGCAGGACGTGGCCCTGTGGTTTCATAGGCCCTGGGTGCTGAGAAGGAGGTATGAGTAGGGAGCTCAGGGTTCAGACAGAAACCTTTGGCCTGCCCAGACATCCCTTTGGAGCTTCTCTTTGTTTTTCAATCCTGGGTCCTCTCCCCATTCAGGTTCCTGGCATCTCACTTTCCCTCCCATCTTGGAAAAGAGGAAAAGCAGCCATTGACATGTTAGTGTAAAAATACTGTAGGGTAGGGCGTGGTGGCTCACGCCTGTAATCCCAGCACTTTGGGAGCCCAAGGCAGGCGGATCACAAGGTCAGGAGTTTGAGACCAGCTTGATGAACATGGTGAAACCCCGTCTCTACTAAAAATACAAAAATTAGCCCGGCATGGTGGCGAGTGCCTGTAATACCAGCTACTCTGGAGGATGAGACAAAGAAAATTGCTTGAACCCAGGAGGAGGAGGTTGCAGTGGGCCAAGCTTGCACCACTGCACTCCAGCCTGGGCAACAAAGCAAGACTCCATCTCAAAACAAAACAAAACAAAACAACTGCTGTCAGAGATATTTCCTTAGCAACCCTAGCCTTTTAATCATTCAATATTCATTACTGAAGCCCCTCTGCCAGGACCTGAGCTGGGCTTCCAGGATTTGATTCAAAGATGAAGAGATGCTATCCCTGTCCTCAGGTGGTCCCCCACTAATTTTCAGCTATGTGGTGGGGACAGAAGAAATAATGTCTTTGGGAGAGGGTGTGCAGGGAGGAGACACCACCTCTCAGGAAGGCTGGATCTGAAGTGAAGTTTTTGTGTTGTTCCTTCGCTGACTTTACAATTGCCCCTCCTGTTGTCTGTCCTGGGGCTTTGAGGACTTCAAAGAACTTTCAGCATCAGGATCTCATTTAATTCTTACAGAAGCCTGGGGAACACTCATGAGAGCCTGAAAGGTGTCTCTAGTTCTCTAGTTTTACCTTGAGAAAACAAAGCCTTGGAGAGATTAAACTATCTGCCTATGGTCACACGGGTTGCCATGGTGACCTGGACGCAGATCCAGGTCTTCTGGCACAGCTACTTTGGAAATACTGTTTGTCTTAGATTGGAACCTGGGATCCAGGTTCACAATGTGGCCCAGAGGAAGGCAAGGAAAGAAAGGGAGAGCTCAGGGATTTGGGGCTGAAATTAACCAGCTGCCTGGGCTCAGTGGCTCATACTTGTAATCCCAGTACTTTGGGAGGCCAAGATTGGGCAGATCACCTGAGGTCAGGAGTGCGAGACCAGCCTGGCCAACATGGTGAAATCCTGTCTCTACAAAAATACAAAAATTAACCAGGCATGATGGTGGGTGCCTGTAATCCCAGCTACTGGGAAGTCTGAGGCGGGAGAATCACTTGAACCTGGGAGGCAGAGATTGCAGTGAGCCGAGATCGCACCATTGCACTCCAGCCTGGGTGACAGAGCGAGACTGCATCTCAAAGGAAAAGAGAAAGAAATTACTCAGTCTATGACCTTGACGTGTAAACTAGCAGTGGACCCAGGGCAATAATCACAACCTCCAAGAGCTTACCATGAGCTCTTACCTTACTTAACACATCCCTGCAATTGTGCGCTAGTATTCCCATTTTACAGATGAACTGACTGATACTAACTGGCGACTTGCCCAAGGTTATAGAATCAGAATCCTATCACAGGGCTATGTCATGCTTTTCCCACCAACCATTCCATCTGCTAGTGGCTAGTAAAGGTCCCCTAATCCTATAACTAGGGATAGCAGGAACAATAGAAAGATTATATTAACTGCTTGCGGCAGCAGCCTGTCCCCTTTCCTTCCAGAGACCAGTTGCACTCACGTGGAGCTTAAACCTATAAACACTGGGCGGGTGTGGTGGCTCACACCTATAATCTCAGCACTTTGAGAGGCTGAGGCAGGCGGATCACTTGAGGTCAGGAGTTCATGACCAGCCTGGCCAACATGGTAAAACCCCATCTCTACTAAAAATACAAAAATTAGCTGGGCATGGTGGTGCACACCTGTAATCCCAGCTACTCAGGAGACTGAGGCAGGCAGAAGAATCGATTGAACCCGGGAGATAGAGGTTGTGGTGAGTTGAGATCGTGCCACTGCATTCCAGCCTGGACAACAGAATGAGACTGTCTCAAAATGAATAAACAAAAACCTAGGAGCACCAAGAAAATATACCTCAGATGGCTGGGTGTGGTGGCTTACGCATATAATCTCAGCACTTTGGGAGGCCAAGGCAGGTGGATCACTTGAGGCCAGGAGTTTGAGACCAGCCCGGGCAATGTGGCAAAACCCATTTCTACCAAAATACAAAAATTATGGCCAGGCACGGTGGCTAATGCCTGTAATCTTAGCACTTTGGGAGGCTGAGGCAGGCGGATCACTTGAGGTCAGGAGTTCAAAACCAGCCTGGCCAACATGGTGAAACCCTGTCTCTACTAGGGAAAGTTAGCCGGGCGTGGTGGTGGGATCCTGTATTCCCAGCTACTTGGGAGGCTGAGGTGGGAGAATCACTTGAACCAGAAGGCGAAGGTTGCAGTGAGCCAAGATCACGCTACTACATTCTAGCCTGGGTGACAGGGCAAGGCCCTGACCCCCACTCCCCCAAAAAATTGAAGATAAAGAAAATATAACTTAGACACATCTCAGCCTTTAAGCTTCAAGGTCATCCTTTCTACCTGCCTTTCTTCTTTTTCTTTTAAATAAAGAGGGGATCTTGCTATGTTGCTCCATCTAGACTTGAGTCTGGCCTCAATTAATCCTCCCAGCTCAGCCTCCCAAGTGGCAGGGACTACAGGCACACACCACCAAGCCCAGCTTCTACCTGCCTTCTTATTGCCTAGGCTTTCCTGGTGGTGGGAAAGTTGGGGTCAGAATGGGGGCCTGCCCTGAAGTAGTCGGGCACACTCTCAGGAGTTGAGTTCCAAGGCAGTGCTTCCCAGGAGTGAGGCCATCTCTTTTCCCTACCCTAAGGATGAAATACTGAAGGGTGATGTATGTACAGTACATCAAAGAGAAAGGGCCATTGGCTTCAGATAGCCCAGAAGCTCCAGGAATAGCCCAGTATTGGTTCAGCAAAGGTTTATTAAACACCTACTACTGAAAATGCCCATCATCATCTGCTCCTTGCTGGAGGCTAGGGGGCTGCAGAGGTTAAGGAGCTCTACTTACTCATTCAGTAGCGTTTACGGCCACTCCTTGGAGTCAGAAAGCTTCCCATGTGGTAGGTGAGACTTCAAGACAAGGTATTCCCAGGCTCAACAGGACAAAGAGAAGGAACTCTGAGAGCACAGGGGAAGGAGAATGGGTACTGGGAAAGGTCTGGAAGCTGGGGGTGGAGAGTGAGGATGGGAGGATTCCAGATAAAAGGAATAGAAATTCCAGAAGCTCAGAGGTGATATGGAGCACAGCAGTGGGGGAGCCCTGGAGCACTGAAGAGATTACTAGAGGCTGCACTACTAGGTCATAGCTGGGGACACAGAGATATAAGTTCCTACCCATCAGATGTCTGGAAGAGCTGTACACCCCAAACTCCTCTCTCCAGCCTCCTTCTTCAGATCAGCTTCCGGGTCAGTACCGATGGGTACGCATGATTACTCATGCTTTGTGTTTATATAATCTCCAAATCCATGTGGGATTTGGATTTTGATTCTGCCATTTCAGGGTCTGTAGGGGTCCACAGAGAGGGAAAAGACAGTTGTTGCTTCCAAAGGGCTTAAGGGCTGGTCACATACAGGAAACTTTCTGAGGCATTAAGAATGCTCATATAAGAGGCCAGGCTCATGCCTGTAATCTCAGCACTTTGAGAGGCTGAGGTGGGCAGATCACTTGAGGCCAGGAGTTCAAGACCAGCCTGACCAACATGGTGAAATCTTGTCCCTACTAAAAATACAAAAATTAGTCAGGTGTGATAGTAGGTGTGGTGGCAGGCACCTATAATCCCAGCTACTCAGGAGGCTGAGGCATGAGAAATGCTTGAACCTGGGAGATGGAGGATGTATTGCACTCAAGCCTGGGTGACACAGCGAGACTTCGTCTCAAAGAAAAAGAAAAAAAAAAATCCTCATATAAAGTTTGCCTATGAAGGCAAAAGAGAAAAAAAACTAGAAATAATACAAATATCTAACAAGAGACAGGTTAAATAAGTAATAGCAATCTAATAAGGGTTAAGCAATTATTACAAATTATGAAGAACTTAAGAAATGCAGGCTGGGTGTGGTGGCTCATGCCTATAATACCAGTACTTTAGGAGGCCAAGGCGGGAGGATCACTTGAGCCTGGGAGTTCAAGACCAGCTTGGGACAACATAATGAGAGGCCAGTCTGGAAAAAAAAAAAAAAATTAGCTGGGCGTGGTGTTGCACCTGTAATCACAGCTACTTGGGAGGCTGAGGTAGAAGGATCACTTGAGCCCAGGAGTTCAAGGCTAGAGTGAACTGTGATTGTGCCACTGCACTCCAGCTTGGGTGACAGAGCAAGATCTTGTCTCTAAAACAAGAAAAGAAGGCCAGGCGCGGTGGCTCACACCTGTAATCTCAGCACTTTGGGAGGCCAAGGTGGGCGGATTACAAGGTCAAGAGATCAAGATCATCCTGGCCAACATGGTGAAACCGTCTCTACTAAAAATACAAAAGTTAGCTGGGCATGGTGGCGCGTTCCTGTAGTCCCAGCTACTCAGGAGGCTGAGGCAGGAGAATCGCTTGAAACCAGGAAGTGGAGGTTGCAGTGAGCCGAGATCACGCCACTGCACTCTAGCCTGGAGACAGAGCAAGACTGCATCTCAAGAAAAGCCCCAAAAGCCAAAAAAAAAAAAAAAAAAAAAAGAAAAGAAATGTAGTGATACGGGTCAGTTGTGGCCCCTGTGTCATTTGTCACCTTTTTGGGCCTTAGCTCTCCTATCTATGGAGAAAATGGAGACCAGAATGGAGAAGAATGGTGACCAGAATTACAAGATGAGATGTTCTTCTTTGAAAAATTCAAATTAACCATATAATGGCTGAGTTCAGAAATCTGGCCAGGCTCCTTCTCCTGGAAAAAGCATGGGAAAAGCAGGATCTTGAGGGAAGGGAAGATTTGGATTGATTAGGGGGAGCAGGGGAGGAAGGGGAGGAGAAAGAGTATTCCTGGGCCAAAGTTAGAGATAAACCTGATAGGAAGACCTATTCTGGGTTGGGGGGGGCGGGCGGTGGTGATCAAGCCTACAGCCAGATTGGACTGAAGCCTGTGGAGGATGGTAGGGGTATCTGAGAATTCCCAAGGTTGGTTCTACCTGGAGATGCCAAAGGCTGGAAGCACCTTAAAAACTCTGGGTAAAGGTCTGGCTCCTGCAGGCAGCAGTTCCCCCTTCCCAGGGCCTGAGCCAACTGTTGGCAACACGGCTGATGGGAAACCAGGGTGCTCCTGGCCTTGCCACCAGCAGAAAGTGGTCCCCGGCCCACAGTAGGTGCTCAATAATTATTTACTAAAGAAATGAGTATGTCATTGGAAAGACATTGCCCATCTCTAGGCCTCAATTTATCTGTGAGATGGCAGGTCAGGATGGAGATTATAATTTACTGGGGAGACTAAACCACAGCACAGTGATCCTGTGGTGCTAGCCCTAATTCAGGAGGTCTATACACAGAGGTTCTGAGGGTTCAGGCACTTGTCCACGTTCTGGGATCCTAACCAGTCCGTGACTGCAAATACAGCTTTTCTTTTTTTTCTTTCTTTCCTTTTTTTTTTTTTTTTTGAGATGGAGTTTTGCTCTTGTTGCCCTGGCTGGAGTGCAATGGCACAATCTCGGGTCACCCCAACCTCCGCTTCCCGAGTTCAAGCAATTCTCCTGCCTCAGCCTCCCGAGTAACTGGGATTACAGGCATGTGCCACCATGCCTGGCTAATTTTTTGTATTTTTAATAGAGATGGGGTTTCACTATGTTGGCCAGGATGGTCTCTATCTCCCGACCTCAGGTAATCTCCCCACCTCAGCCTTCCAAAGTGTTGGGATTACAGGAGTGAGCCACTCGCCCGGCCCAAATCCAGCTTTTCTGAGTACACAGACTTCCATACTAAAACCTAGCTGCTAAAACCTAGCTTGGCGGGTTAAGCCAGGACAGAAACTAGGCGTCGGGCGGTAGATTACACTAGGTGATGCCCGACCCGGGCCAGGGTTCCGCAGGACTCCCCTCACTTCTCGCCAGTGGCTTCTAAGGCCGGATGGCCCCCCTGGCAGGGACCCCCGGGGTCGCAGCACGAGTCCAGGAGAAGGGGCACTGAGGCAGGACCCAGTTCTTCCGCGGCTCAGCCGGATTCGGGCTGCGGCGCTTCCAGCGCTCCCCGAGGTGGGTGCGGGTTTCTAGTGTGGCGGCAGGGCCGGCCCCTATCGGCTGGGTTTTCAAATACAAAAGAAAACCCGACCCAGAGGCCGCGCCCTGACCTGCGCGGGGGTGGGGTGGGGAGTCACAATGACCCCGCCCGAGCCTCCAGGCTGTTACATCCGTCCTTAGCCTTCGGGCTCGCAATAGGAGGTAGGGAAAGGTGTGAGGGGCACTGAGGTCAGGGGACGAGCGAAAAGACCCGAAAGCCAGGCGTGTTCTTGGTCATTCGAGGCACCCCTATCTAATGACCATTAGGGTCCCAACACTCGACTCCCCACCTAAGTCCTATTCAGATAGTGACTGGGAGGGGAAGGGAGTTTGAGATCCTAAGTCCCACCCTCTAGGCTGGGAGCCTGAGGCCAGAGAGGGGAAGTGATTTCCTCAAGGTCACTCAGCAAAACAGCGCCCAGCCCGCGCCAAAGCCCAGGTGTCTCCCAACCCCCTCTCCCCGGCCATCATCCCCAGAACCCGGCTCCCCGGAGCTGAGGTCTGGGCGACTGGATTTGAAGGCAAAATGAGTGCGTCGGCCACCCCAAAACCGCAGGTCAAGATACAAGGGGAGTAGACGGCCCGGAAACCTCGCTGCGGGCGCCCCAAGCGCGAGGCCGCCAGGGCAGGGCCGTCCAGGGACTGGGGCGCTGGGTGCCGGGCACTGGGCTCCACCTCCTGCGGGCTGGGGCGCGCAGCGCGCGGCCCCTTTAAGAAAGTTCGCTGGGCGAGTTCATCAAAGTTTAAAAACTTGCCGTGGAGAAGGGAGCGGGTGAAGAAGAGAGAGGGAGAGCGCTGACCCAGGCAAGAGAGAGTGGAAAGGCCCGGCCGGAGGCCGGCGCGCCGCGGCCGGGACCGGGGCGAGCCCGCGGTGGGCAGTGGGGATTGGCTGCGCGTTCCCCCGGAGACCGTGCGGCAGGCGGGGGAGGGGGCTGGCCGGGCCCCAGCTGAGGCCGGTTCCGGCCTGCTGCCCCTCTCACCGCCCCGCGGGTCCCCCGCCACCCGCTCCGCACCCGAGAACGCACTGCTCCCCGCGCCCCTTCCCACTCCCCGCGGGGCCGGCGCCGCGCTCGCCCTCGCGTTCCTTCCCGCCACCCCCTCCCCCGCACCATGAGCAACCTGAAGCCGGACGGCGAGCACGGCGGCAGCACCGGCACCGGCTCCAGCGCGGGCTCCGGCGGCGCCCTGGAGGAAGAGGTGGGTCTGTGGCCCCGGGACTTGCCGGGTGAAGCGCACGCGAGGCGGGCGCTGGAGAGGGCGAGCGGGGCCTGCCGCGCCGCGCGGGGCCGGGGTGGCCATCGCTCCCAGCGCCTTCCGCCGCTGCCTCTCGCCCGGAGAGGAGCGGCCCGTGTCCGCGGGCGGGGGCGTGCGGCCTGGACTGCCCCGCCGGACAGGCATTGTCTCCCCGCCCTCTCGGGCTCCAGGCGGGCCGCGCGCGCCGGCCGCCGTCCGGGCGTCCCGCAGTGGGCGAGAGGCGCCGCGTCCGTTCCACGCCTGCTGCCCGCGCGCCCTTGGCTCCCCACACCGGACCTGCTCGCCGCCCTCCTCCGAGGGCGCACCTCCCGCGTGGCCAGGACCGCGCCTCGGCGGCACGGAGCTGAGCGGGATTAGCACGGCCCGAGGGCAGCACCCTCACTCCACTGCCTTTTCCACCCTGACCCCCTCCCCGTGACCTTGGAGGCCTGGGCCGGCCGACTGGCCGGCTTCTCGGTTCACGCGAGCTGTTGTCATGGGGGTGGACGGGCTTTCTTCACAGCCCCAGAACCTGGGCTTTAGCAGAGGCGAGCCCACAATTTAATTAGTTTGGAAGGAGATGACTAAAGATACTCAGTTCCTCCCTCTCTTCTCTCTGGGTTTGTCTTGGCAGCCAAGCCAGGACCCCAAAGCTGGCCTGGGTGGGATCCTGCCAGGAGCGGCGAGATCATGTCGTCCACAGGCCATGTGCGAAAGGGAGGGAGTGTGAGGCGGCTCCGTGGAACTGCCAGCAGCTGGGTGGTTAATGGATGGTAGGGAGGATGTGTGTGCGGGGTGGGGTGCTGGATAAAGGCCTCAAAGCTATCAGTGAATAGGGACGAGGAGCTACGCTGGCGGAGACAAGAACTGGAGTGAAAGGGGACAGGCTTCGCAGGGCCTCTGGCCTCTGCTGCGTCATTCCAGGGGTGGGAGACCCTTCCTGCCCCTGCCCTGGCATGTTCTCGCCCAGGAAACCAAGGGCTGGTTATCCACCTTGGGCGTCCTTCCCCTTGGCCTGGGGGAGAAACCGCAGAGCCCCTGGTGTGGACTGGTGTTGCCTCCTCCCCTTGTGCTGGGGGGTTGGTGCAGAATGGCGCCGGTGGCCCTCGGCTGGGCTGGGCTAAGCGCCGCCAGCTCCCACTCGGCAATTCAGAGACCTTCAGCTAGCCCCAGTCGATGAGAATCTAGGTCTGGATCCCCGCTTTTTGGCGGAAGGGGAAGGGAAGAATATACAGCTGTGACATCTGTCCGCTAATGGTTTGAGTGTGGTGGGTTTGTTTGGGCTCCGCCTTGCCCTCCTTGTACCTTGATGCCAACAGGCCCTTGGCTTTGGGGATCTTGCCCCCCATCCTGACTCTACCTGGCTGTTCAGAATCTCCCTTGACAGTTGAGGAGGGTGACAGGGTTGCCAGCATACTTGGAGTCTCTGCTTGGCCCCCTGCTGTGGGCTGAAACTGGGGAAGAGCATGTCTCCTATGAAGCTGGGTGGGGACCCAGAACCCCACTTCTGCTAAAGGGTCGACTTCATTGGGACTTCACACTGCCCAAGAGGCAGTGACTGGGCAAACTCTCAGACCCACTGCTGTTGGGTGAGAAGGGTGACCCATGTGGCCATTCTAAAGTCTTGAAAAAAGCATTTGAGGTTTTAGCCACTCCTTTCTAAGTACCTTTTCTGGGAAAGAGAGCAGGATCTTCAAAAAGTGGAATCCCTACTATTCCTCCTTGGGGATTGAGATGGCCTGTGGCCCTATGGTGGTTTAAAGTCAATGCACTTGCGAAAGGGCATGGTGGGCTCGCATTTAGCAGAGGTCCAAAACGAAGGGTTCTGAGGGTCTCCTGGAGCCCGGTGTCTGTCTGGTCTGGTAAGGGAAAGGGTTGTCGCTCAAGCCCTGGTCTAGTCTTCTGAATAGTGGGCCCTGAGCTCCTCTGCTGGTGGCTCCATCTTGGATTGGAGGTGTAGGCTGGAACTGGAATCCTCCCTGTAGTTTAGATGCTCCCTAGGCAGTCAGTTCTGCAACCCCTAAGAGCCACCATTTGGAGAATCAGCGTTAGCAGTGGTGGTTGACTCCCATGGCTGACTCAGGCAGGCTCTTCCCAGTCAACTCTTGGAGACTAGTGAGAGCAAGCCCAGAAAACCAAGGAATGCTGCTGCACACCATAAGACCTCAATTCCTAGAGGCACTGGGTCACTGGAGAAGGGAGTGTATTTTCATGGTTCTGGGAGTTATCAATGGGGCTGCTTGTCCTGAACTGCTTTGGATAGCCTTGACTCTGCCTGCTTGTCTGCCCTACCTATAGGCTTTATCCATGTCATACCCATTAAGTTCTCTTTCTGGACCCAGGGGTTAAGGATACAAGGAATAATTCTCAGCCTAGGAGGTGAGAAGGACTTGCCAGGAAGTGGTGGTATGTGAAATGCAATGGTAGATAAAATAAAGGCATATCAGCACATGGTACCATGGTGCTCCTGAGAGATTAGAGGTCAGCCTTCCCTGAGATGTGAGTGAGTAGGAGGAGCCAGGTTAGATCTGTAGGGGTGGAAAAGGCATTCCAAGAGGAGGGAGTCGCATGTATCAGTGAGGGGCTGGGTTTGTGTAACCACATGGCTTGTTTGGGTAACTACCTGGAGTTTGCTATATTGCAGCAGTATCAGGCAATGCAGCCATAATGAGAGTTTGGGTTTAGGGCAGTAATGACTGTGGGATTATGGAAAAATTAGCATTTTTCTGCCACTTGGGAAGATGTGTTCAGAGCTTTGATACCCTTTGAAAGCTAAGGAGGGCAGTAGGGAATTAAGGGGAGGAGCTGAATGTCCCTCCCAATTTAGAGGCTCCGCTGTCCTGCAGGTAAGTCTTGGCTGGAGCTAGAGACCACGTGAGGTAATACAGTACATGAACCTGCCCAGGGCAGGCTGTGTCAGTGCTGCCAAACTTCCGACCTAAACATGTCCTGTCTTAGTGATTCTCAAGGGATAACTGGGTAGTTGCGGTGTCTCTGAGGAGGGTTAATTGTGATTTTTATTTTGAAGATGGAGACCTTGCTTCCTGTTGGCCTTCCATATCTATGAGCTCCCCATCCATGAATCCAGTTGTAGATAAAAAATACAATAATCAGGCCGGGCGCGGTGGCTCAAGCCTGTAATCCCAGCACTTTGGGAGGCCGAGACGGGCGGATCACGAGGTCAGGAGATCGAGACCATCCTGGCTAACACGGTGAAACCCCGTCTCTACTAAAAATACAAAAAACTAGCCGGGCGAGGTGGCGGGCGCCTGTAGTCCCAGCTACTCTGGAGGCTGAGGCAGGAGAATAGCACAAACCCGGGAGGCAGAGCTTGCAGTGAGCTGAGATCCGGCCACTGCAGTCCAGTCCGGGCGACAGAGCGAGACTCCGCCTCAAAAAAAAAAAAAAAAAAAAAAATACAATAATCAAAAATAATACAAATAAAAACAACTATTTACATAGCATTCACATTGTATTAGGTATTGTGAGTAATCTAGAGATGAGTTAAAGTATCCAGAAAATGTGCATAGATTTTTCTTTTTTTTAATTTTTTTAAAGGGGAGTTTCACTCTTGTCACCCACGCTGGAGTGCAATGGCGCGATCTCAGCTCACTACAACCTCCGCCTCCCAGGTTCAAGAAATTCTCCTGCCTCAGCCTCCCTAGTAGCTGGGATTCCAGGCACCCGCCACCATACCTGGCTAATTTTTGTTTTTTTAGTAGAGACGGAATTTCACCATGTTGGCCAAGCTGGTCTTGAACTCCTGACCTCAGGTGATCTGCCCACCTCAGTCTCCCAAAGTTCTGGGGTTACAGGCCTGAGCCACCGTGCCCATCCTTGTTTTGTTTTTGAGACAGAGACTCTGTTGCCCAGCTTGGAGTGCAGTGGTACGATCTTGGCTCACTGCAACCTCCTCCTCCCAGGTTCAAGTGATTCTCCTGCCTCAGCCTCCAGGATTGCAGGTGCACACCACCATGCCTGGCTAATTTTTGTATTTTTAGTAGACATAGGGTTTCACCATGTTGGCCAGGCTGGTCTTCAACTCCTGACCTCAAGTGGTCCACCCAGCTTGGCCTCCCAAAGTGCTGAGATTACAGACATGAGCCACTGCGCCCGGCCTGTGCATAGGTTATATACACGTTTTATATAAGGGACTTGAACATCGGGAGATTTTGATATCCAAGGGGGAACCCTGGAACCAATCTCCCTCAGATATCGAGGGACAACTAACAGTACAAGGTGATATTAAGTTACAGTAATTTTTTTTTTTTTTGAGACAGAGTCTCGCTCTGTCACCCAGGCTAGAGTACAGTGGTGTGATCTCCGTTCACTGCAAGCTCCGCCGCCTCCCGGGTTCACGCCATTCTCCTGCCTCAGCCTCCCGAGATGCTGGGACTACAGGTGCCCGTCACCACGCCCGGCTAATTTTTTTGTATTTTTAGTAGAGATGGGGTTTCATCGTGTTAGCCAGGATGGTCTCCATCTCCTGACCTCGTGATCCGCCCGCCTCGGCCTCCCAAAGTGCTGGGATTACAGGTGTGAGCCACCGTGCCCAGCCAAGTTATAGTAATTTTTAAAAACCACTTTTTTGAGGTATGATTGGCATATATAAGGCTGTATGTTTAGTGTATACAACTTGATGAGTTTGGAGATTGTTAGAGTAATTTTTAACTGGGAGGCACCCTGGAAGAGGGAGAGTGGTATTTATACTATTGGGTTGAGGGAGGATATAAGTTTTTAAGAGTTAAAAAAGTTTTTGCCAGCTTAACGGTAAGCTATAGAAAGGCAGGGGTTAATGGCAGCTAAGGGGACTACAGTTTGACCTGAGGGGCTTGGCCCTTCCCTCCACCTCATCCCAGTGTGTCTGGGACAGGCCTGCTTCTTACAGGCCTGGTACCCTAGAGCCCATCATGTGTCCTCAGAGGGGTGTCAGGCAGCAGCCAGGGCCCTGGGACCACTGGGTGGCTTGAGGTCAGCCCTCCCTGAGATGTGGGTGAACAGGTGCTTAGACTTGTGTGGATGGAACAGGGAGGGGGGCGTGGGAGGTGGGGGATAAAGCACTCTAGATGATTACGATGTAATTCCTAGGTCCAGTGTGCTATTTGGGCACCTCCCTTTTCTTTAACATCAATAGCATTTGAAAGCACCTGGGACATCTTGGTCTGCGGCTTTTTTTGAATATGAGGGAAGGGAGGCTTCTCTGTTTCTGGGCACTCACCTAGAAGGGCCAGGCAGATAGCAGTAGGAGGTCAGGTTCCCCTCCTCCCTGGGAGTTATCATGGATGTGTCCCCTCTACCTAAGTAATCTAAGGGAGAGGCTGTACTAATAATAGTGAACCTGTATATTGTATTTATGCCAGGCATTGTTATATGTACTGCACCATTTTAACTTTTTTTTTT
>NC_045439.1:137827778-137840995 GCF_002776525.5 Piliocolobus tephrosceles | reverse complement strand
GCCCAGGCTGGAGTGCAGTGGCCGGATCTCAGCTCACTGCAAGCTCCACCTCCCGGGTTTACGCCATTCTCCTGCCTCAGCCTCCGGAGTAGCTGGGACTACAGGCGCCCGCCACCTCGCCCGGCTAGTTTTTTGTATTTTTAGTAGAGACGGGGTTTCTTTCGCCGTGTTAGCCAGGATGGTCTCGATCTCCTGACCTCGTGATCCGCCTGTCTCAGCCTCCCAAAGTGCTGGGATTACAGGCTTGAGCCACCGCGCCCGGCTTTTTTTTTTTTGAGACAGGGTCTTGCTCTGCTGCCCAGGCTGGAGTACAATGGCATGATCTTGGCTTACTGCAACCTCCACCTCCCGGGTTCAAGGGATTCTTGTGCCTCAGCCTCCCAAGTAGCTGGGATTACAGGCGCATGCCACCACACCCAGCTAACCATATTTTTAGTAGAGATAGGGTTTCATCATGTTGGCCAAGCTGGTCTCAAGCTCCTGACCGCAAGTGATCTGCCCTCCTCGGCCTCCCAGAGTGCTGGGATTACAGGCGTGAGCCACCATGCCGGGCCCTCCCTGCCATTTATGGTATCGTTCTGCTATGCTGGATCACATCGGGTCTCTGGCTGTGAGTTTCTTCTCTGCAGGAACTGAGGTGTGTAGAGATGGGGGAGATCTCCAGTGCTTAGACCTGACTCTAGGGACATTGGGAGATGGAAATATTTTGAAGCTTGGTTCCTGCCCTAGCTTTCTGTAGTCAAGGTGAGTGGTACCTCAGACTGCTGGGAACTGTAAGGCGAGGGGTCCTAACGGCCACTGTGGGACTTCAGAGGAAGGAAAGGGGAGCTGAAGACACCAGAAAGACCTGAAGGCTGGATACTTTAGTTAAGGAGTGAGGAAGGGGTGAGCCAAGGGGCCAGTGCAGGCAGCTTTGTGGATGCTTGTCAGGGCCCTGGAGTGGATGGGCTGGGTAGGCTTGATGGAAGCAGTTGTTGGGCGGCTTTGGAACCTCTTGTCCTCCCCACGTGTGGCTGGTCAGCCTGCAGAGCCCACGCTTCCCCTGCTCCTGGTTTGCCAGTTTCCCCTTTTTCTGCCCTCCTCGCTCTGGTGTGGCCGTCATCCTAAACAAGTGTCATACAGAGTGGATGGATGGCAGCACTTACCCACCCATGAGGCTGATGAGGCTGCCCTGTGCTGCTCCCCATGCCCTCACAAACAGCAGAGTCAGGGTGCCTGGTCTCAGGAGCCCTGCTCCTCCGTGAACTCAGCTGTGTGCCATTGACAAATTACTGAGTCTTTTTGGGTCTCAGTTTCCCTGTCTGTACAAGGGGGGTGGGCTTTGAGATGTCATCTGCTGGGGTGGCTGGAATCGAGTAGGAACCAAGGCAGGTGTTTGGGGGTCACACTTGCTGTGACTTAGCCTCCCAGACTGCTCCCCACAGAGCATCTGTGCTCAGGCAGACAGGGGCCCACCAGCTCATCCGTGACTGCCTTGATCACTTGAGAGGTGACCAGGGACAGGATGGGAGCTGTGGGGTAGCCTTTTGGACTCCGTAGAACCCGAAAGGTGGAACCCTGAGGAAAAGGGTCATCAGGCCCCGAGGGAATCCTGGAAACGAGTCTTGAGCCGGGATGAGGAAACAGCCCCTACACTCCCCCCACCCCACCTCAAGCAGGAAACTCTGTGCTGAGAACTTGCTATTTAAGAGGCCTCTGGGGAGGTCTGGCCAGAAAGGAGGCATTTGAGGGAGGGTTTAAAATTAGCCCGGGTGAAATGTGTGACCCCTGGGGAGAGCTGAAGCAGAGGTTTCTGTGGGTCTGCTCTGGTCTGGGTCTTTGACTCAAATCATGTCCTGCTTTCCTGGGGAGGAGGGGGAGGAGAGAAGGGAGTGGTACTGATCTAGGTCCCTCCATCAGGGCACTGGCGACTGCACTCTTGGCCCATCCTCTGGGGGTGAGGTGTTGCGGGCCGACCCTGAGCCACCCAGAGGGCTTGGTGCTCAGGTCCTGTCGTCCTTTCCCCGCACCCATCACCTCTGCCAGGCTGGGCATGTAGTAGGAAGACTTGGGTTTTGGTTTTTTTTTTTTTTTTTTTTTTTTGAGACGGAGTTTTGCTCTTGTTGCCCAGGCTGGAGAGCAGTCGTGCGATCTCGGCTTACCGTAACCTCGCCTTCTGGGTTCAAGGAATTCTCGTACCTCAGCCTCCCTTGTAGCTGGGATTATAGGCACGTGCCACCACATCCGGCTAATTTTGTAGTTTTAATAGGGACAGGGTTTCTCCATGTTGATCAGGCTGGTCTCAAACTCTCGATCTCAGGTGATCCGCCCTCCTCGGCCTCCCAAAGTGCTGGGATTACAGGTGTAAGCCACCGTGCCCGGCCTTTTTTTGTTTTTTTTTGAGATGGAATCTCACTCTGTTTCCCAGGCTGGAGTGCAGTGGCGTGATCTTGGCTCACTGCAAACTCTGCCTCCTGGGTTCTAGTGATTCTCTTGCCTCAGCCTCCCAAGTAGCTGGGACTGCAGGGATGGGCCACCATACCTGGCTAATTTTTTGTATTTTTAGTAGAGATGGGGTTTTACCATGTCAGCCAGGCTGGTCTCAAACTCTTCACCTCAAGTGATCCGCCCGCCCCAGCCTCCCAAAGTGCTAGGATTACAGGCATGAGCCACTGCACCTGGCCGAGGCCTGGGTTTTGAGTTCCAGGTCTGCTGCCTTTAAAGAATAAGCCATGTCACTTCCGCTTGAGGATTCACACACACAACTCAAGGCCCTTATGTCAAAGGGCAGAGAGGGCTCAGATCAGGAGCTCGGTTTGGCCCATCCTGGAGCCTCAGCTATCTGGACCTCCAAATACTGCTGACAACAAGGCAGGATAATAGTGGTGTCTCCGTGGAACAGGAGCTGCCAGGGCTGTGAGGTGTGAGGTGCCATCACCCCAAGCCCGGGCACAGAGGCTGGTATAGTAGCGCCTCTGCTGAGGGAAAGACGTGTCCCAAGGGAGAAGATGCATCCCAAGTGGCCGGAGATTCTGCTGGATGGGCTTGGCAAAAGCTCACATGAGGGAAGAAGTTTCTCTTCACCATGGCTGAGAGTCATTCTTGTGTGGGTGGGAGTGGTGACACCAGTAACCAGCAGCTATCCTGGCTGGTTTCCTTTGACATTCTTGGCTCTATTGAGTTCTCTGGGTGCATTGGGTGCAGTTTTGCCTAACACTGCTCCAGCTCCCTGATACAAGCCACTGATAAAAGCCATCGTCTCAGGCTGCTGTCTGGGGTCAGCGAGCCATCACTAGAGCGTGGAGCAAGTTCTTTGGTACCTCTCAAGAAGGAGATGTGACCCACTGTAGGGCAACTAAATGCTTTCAAGAATGGCTGCATGATGCGGTGAGACGTGAACTTCTAAAATCTGCTGTGGTCAGTTCAGAAGACCTGTGCTTGGCTTCGCAGGAGGAGATGTGGCCCAGGGCAGAAGTCAAGCGTGTAGGGATGCTCTGCTTGTTCACATTTTTCATTATTCAGGAAGCGAAGCCACAGTTTCAAAAAATGTTTTTAATGGATCTAAGCTATGGAAAATCTCCCCTCCCCCATCACAATTTTTGGCTGATCAGGGCTTGCTAGTTTAGCATCCAGTGCCAGCAGCATTTAAATAGCAGCAGTGGCTACAGCCACAGGATGGACACCTGGTATTTAGACCTGGCTTGTAACTATGTTGGGGGCAGTGCTCAAAACTCACAGCATCTGCTGGGCGTGGTGGCTCACTCCTGTCATCTCAGCACTTTGGGAGGTCGAAGTGGGTGGATCACTTGAGGTCAGGAGTTCGAGACCAGCGTGGCCAACGTGGTGAAACCCTGTCTCTACTAAAAATACAAAGAATTAGCTGGGCATGGTGGTTCATGCGTGTAATCCCAGGTACATGGGAGGCTGAGGCAGGAGAATTGCTTGAACCCAGGAGGCAGAGGTTGCAGTGAGCCGAGATGGTGCCACTGCACTCCAGTCCGGGTGACAGAGTGAAACGCCATCTCAAAAAAAACCTCACAGCATCAAATGCTCCACCTGAAGCTGACAAGATCTTGGCGTGTTCTTCAAAACTCAACGTAATGGTTTTGACTCTTTACCCATTACCCTGTTCAGTCAACATTTAGTACCATCACCATGCTAAGAGCAGGGACAGAGACAGGAGTATAAGGTGTCTCTTGACATTGAAGGTCCCACATCTTGTGTAGGAGCAGGAGATGGATGAGAAAGTGCCAGGACCTCTGCCGAACTCACTACAGGGCATAGTGGGCATGGGACTCTGTTTCCTTTACATCTTCACTCCTCCCCTCAACTAAACGGGGGCCTCTCTACCAGAAGGCCATGGGTACCTTCTAGAAAATAGTTACTTTTTTGTCTGAGGGGCCAGTGGTGCAATGGATTAAAAAAAGATACATTTTTACATGTACATTTTTTGGGGGTCAGGCACTGCAGCTTTCTTCAGATTCTTTTTTTTTTTTTATTTTTGGAGACGGAGTCTGACTCTGTCGCCCAGGCTGGAGTGCAGTGGTGCAATCTCAGCTCACTGCAAGCTCCGCCTCCCAGGTTCATGCCATTCTCCTGCCTCAGCCTCCCATGTAATTGGGACTACAGGCGCCCGCCACCGTACCCGGCTAATTTTTTGTATTTTTAGTAGAGATGGGGTTTCACCATGTTAGCTGGGATGGTATCGATCTCCTGACCTCGTGATCCGCCCGCCTCGGCCTCCCAAAGTGCTGGGTCTTCAGATTCTTAGAGGAGGCTTTGGTTTGAAAAGGCATACTGATTAGCATGGTGTGGTGGTGTACTCCTGTAATCCCAGCTACTCAGGAGGCTGAGGTGGGAGAATCTCTTGAACCCAGGAGGTGGAGGTTGCAGTAAGCTGAGATCATGCCACTGCAGTTTAGCCTGGGTGACAGAGTAAGATTCCGTCTCAAAAAAGAAAAAAGGGCATGCTGGGCTGGATTTGTACCCTTGTCGAACAGGGCTTTCTTTTTGCCTCTGTTCACCAGCAGACTCAGTCTGTGTGCAGAGGCATTGGGCAGACTCTGCATGATGCCTCTGGGATGTACCCAGAGAAGGAAAAGGGCTTTGGGAAGTTCGGTGCTGTGAAATAATGTTAATTTGCCTCGGGTGTCCAAAGAGGCCCAGGAAAGGCTGAATTCCTCTAAACTCTAGAAGGATTCCAGTGGCCTGCCTGAAGGAAGAGCTGTTGTCATCCCTGTCCGTCTTGGGCAGCCTGGCCCTGATCACTGGTCTCTGTCCCCAGGTCCGGACACTGTTTGTCAGCGGCCTCCCTGTGGACATTAAACCCAGAGAACTCTACTTGCTCTTCCGGCCGTTCAAGGTGAGTCAGGACCTGCCGCCCCCGGGTGGAGCCTGGGACCCTGGAGAAGCAGTGGGGTCGGGCCGGGCAGCAGGGTGATGCGGGAAGGTGTGGCAGAAGCTGTGGGGGCAGATCCAGCCCTCTGTCCTGGTTCTGCGAATTCACATGCTGCCTTCTGGGCCTGTTTCCTCGCCAGTTAAATGGAGACAGTAAGAATCTTTTTTTTTTTCCCCCCTTGAGACAGAGTCTTGCTGTGTTGCCCAGGCTAGGGTACAGTGGCGTGATCTCGGCTCACTGCAACCTCCGCCTCCTGGGTTCAAGCAATTCTCCTGCCTCAGCCTCCTGAGTAGCTGGGATTACAGGCACGCACCATTATGCCTGGCTAATATTTGTGTTTTTAGTAGAGATGGGGTTTCATCATGTTGGTCAGGCTGGTCTTGAACTCCTGACCTCGTGATCCACCCACCTCAGCCTCCCAAAGTGCTGGGATTACAGGCATGAGCCACGGTGCTTTTTTTTTGGTTTGTTTTGTTTTGAGACAGAGTCTCGCTCTGTCACCCAAGCTGGAGTGCAGTGGCGCCATCTTGGCTCACTGCAACCTCCGCCTCCCGGGTTCAAGCGATTCTCCTGCCTCTGCCTCCTGAGTACCTGGGATTACAGGCACCCTCCACCATGCCTAGCTAGTTTTTGTATGTTTAGTAGAGATGAGGTTTCACCATGTTGGCCATGATGGTCTGGATCTCTTGACCTTGTGATCTGCCCGCCTTGGCCTCCCAAAGTGCTGGGATTACAGGCGTGAGCCATGGTGCTCAGCTAACAGTAAGAATCTTTAAATATATGTGGTTATATAAAGAATCTTTGAGATTCAATGTAGCCTTTTCAGTTTGCAGATGAGAAAACTTAAAAGGTAAGGTCTGTGCTCTCGGGTTACTAGTTAGTGGAGCAAATGGGAATTTCTGCCTGAAGTGATGAGTGCTGCCGCCTTATGCCCACCCCATGTGACAGACCGTGTGATTCAGAACGCAAGGCGGTGGACGCTTGGCAGTGGTGGAGGTCAGGGTGGGTTGATGTTGACAGGGAGAAGGGTGTGAGAATGATTCAGGGGAGCCCTGGGGAAAGCGGGGGCTGATGAGGTGGCAGCGCTGGGTTAGCACAACACAGGCTTCTGACCTTCCGCGGTAACAGCCGCCTCTCTCCGCAGGGGTATGAAGGGTCCCTGATCAAGCTCACCGCGAGACAGGTAATTTCTCTCCTAGGGTTTTCTTCCTCCCAGCCCAGACTGATTGCTGAACTTCGAACAGGGGCCTGTTAACCTTTCCCTAATCTAGAGGCATCTGGCGGTAGAGACTTGCTCCCTGTTGTCCCGTTTCTCACAGAGCAGCCTCTGTAGGTCCCACTGTCCCTTTACTGGCCGTCTGAGCCCAGCCAGCTCCTGGTCCTCCCTGTCTGTTTCTTGGGAATCTGGGAGCCCGGCTGGCTGAGGATAGTAGAGCAGTTAGCTGAGCTTTGGTTTTTTTTTTTGTTTTGAGATGGAATTTTGCTCTTGTTGCCCAGGCTGGAGTGCAATGGCGTGATTGAGCTCTTGCTTTTGATACAAGGAGGCCAGGGCCTGCTAGCCGTCGGGGATTGTTTGGGGTCTAGACTGATTCTTGGGAAAATGAAGTTGGAGCAGTTTTCAACCTATTGCTCCTTGATAGAACCGGAGTCTTCCCATGCCCTTGATACATTGGTGTCTCCTTTCTTGCTGGGGAAAACACTGGGACTGACTTTTAATTATCTGCATGCATTAAAAACAATACTTTTACTAAAAGGGCAATGTTTAATTCGGTGGAATTAAGCTCCGTTGACATCATTTCCCACAGGGTATTCCTGGGGAAGGAGACTTGACTTCTGGTGCACATTAAGCTGCTATTCCGGTGAACATAGGGAGGACGTGGGCTGGAGTTCTGGGGGACTTTTTTCCTTTTGTATTCTCATCAGCAGGGCAAATACTGTTTCCACATAGGTGATACTCTTTTTTGTTGTTATTTTGGAGGGAGAGGTGGAATGCTGGGAGAGGTATAAGGGTGTTCTCTCTTTTTCCTACTAGCCTGTTGGTTTTGTGATCTTTGACAGCCGGGCAGGAGCAGAAGCGGCCAAGAATGCACTGAACGTGAGTAGGTGGAGAATGGGTCTTCTCTGACCCACAGCCCTCTTAGGCAGTGGGTGTGCGGATGTATCTTATTTCCCAGCCATCCCTGGGCAGAGTCCTTGGCGAAACTGTCTGTGCCAAAGGCACTGAGCTGCCTTTCCTCTGCCTCAGCCACTGTGTGGGCAAGTCTTCCAGGCGAGCTTGTTTACGGGGCTCTTCTCTACTCTCTGCCATTAACACTCTGGGTCCTCCAGAGTAAGCCTTTCTCTTCTTTTCTCTACCCATGTAGGGTATTCGTTTTGATCCCGAGAATCCACAGACCCTGAGGCTAGAGTTTGCCAAAGCCAACACCAAGATGGCCAAGAGCAAGCTAATGGCAACCCCAAATCCCAGCAACGTGCACCCCGCCCTAGGAGCACACTTCGTCGCACGGGACCCCTGTGAGTGGCACTCTGAGCTGACAGGCCCTCATGGAATTCCATTCGGGGCAGACTTACAGACTCTTGCAGAGGGGAGCCCCTTTCCCAGGAGGCTTTTTGTGTCCATGGCCACCCATTTTTGAAGCACCTGGTTTTCCTCCCTCCCCTGCAGCCTTCTTAGAGCTTCTGAGCTGCCAGGGCTTCCAGCTTCCCTGAAACCTTCTTTGATTTTTCGTTTGAGACGGGCTGAGGCCTGCCGGGCCGCACACCATGCCAGGCCAATTTAATGTGACTTCCTTGCCTGGTCTCGGGGTCCTTGGTGGTTGGGGGTGGTCTGGCCTCAATGTGGAGCATATGGCTCAACCATAGTGCTAGGTCGCCTTCTCTGTTTGGAAGGGGAGGCGAGTGTTCTGATGGTGGAGGCCGTTGTCTCCTGTTGTAGATGACCTGATGGGGGCTGCTCTGATCCCTGCATCCCCAGAGGCCTGGGCCCCCTACCCTTTGTACACCACAGAGCTGGCCCCAGCCATCTCCCACGCTGCGTTCACCTATCCAGCTGCCACTGCCGCTGCCGCCGCCCTCCATGCTCAGGTAAGCCCCTTCAGGTTGGGGAGGGCGAAGAACGAGGGCTCTTAGCTGGCCGGATTTTGCATGTGCCTGGCCACTTGGCCGCTGCTGTCCCAGAGCTGCAGCAGAACTCTTGTCTTCCTTGATGGTTTGAAAGCCCAGACACCAGGGATCTATTTGTCCCTGCCCTTGGGTTTAGGATCTGATGGGGAGGGAGAAGATAACCCATGAGTTCCTGTGGAGGATGCCAGGCAGCCCAGCTGCGGTTCCCCAGCCCCGAGCACTCCTGCCCAGCCACCGACTGTGTCCTCCCATGGTGATGGGACTATGACTCCAGTCCTAACCTGGGTATGATCTCTGGAGCCAGACCATCCGCCTCTGCCCCTTCCTATCTCTTTCATCAAGCTCTTACAGATTGCTGTGCCTCAATTTTTTTTTTTTTCTTTTTTTTTAGTCATGTGAAAAATGGGAATGCTCAGATAATCTGCCTTCGGGTTGTTATGAAAGTTAGATGTCAAGACAAAGTGACTAGTGAGTGCTAGGATGTAACCTGGAGCACCCTGAGAGCTCACTGAGTGTTAGTTCTCGCTTCCATGAAGGCTGGACACTGTTCACTGTGAACCTGTGCTGGGCAGGAAACAGGGAGTGAATGCTTCTGGGGAGAGTCAGGGCTATTAGAACAGGGCCAGGAAAGCTCTGTGTGGGGTGCTGGGCTGGGTGCCCAATGGGCAGGCAGGGGGTCAGGCTATCCCCTGGCCATGCACTTCCTCTCGTCTGATTCGGCCACAAGTGCAGGTCACTGGAGCACACTGCAGGGGAGGTCTCTTCCCACTGTGTGTGTCGGGGAGCAGGGGGGTGCCTCACAGTGGCAATGACAGGATGTGGCCAGGCAGCCACAGGAAGGGGCTGGGGGGCACTTTTGAGCCCATCTCAACCTCTGACTAGCCAGGTGATGAGTGCTGATCCCCAGGAAGAGCTGCCTGGCCAGGGTGTGCTGTGCTGCTGCAAAGGAGAGAATCCAGGTTGCTGGGACCTGGCTGGGGAGCAGGAGGGGATGGGGAAGGAAAGCAGGAGAAGCCAGAAAGGAGGGTTCACAGGAGCCAGAGCTGAGGCGGGAAGAGTCGGGTGCTCTGCCTGAGAGCTGTGTGCACGTCCATTTTCAGGCTCTTCCAGGGGCTTAGTGACACCTGGGTTTGTCTAGTTCCAAAGCAGAAAGGGGCCACTACCCTAGCCAACTGTTTTCCCCAGCAGGGGAGTGCTCCCTGGCTCCACAACATTCAGTTGTACTGAGGGCAGAATTGTGGTTAACCTTGGCACTCTTCCCCAGCTGAGCACCACAAATAGCTCAAAAATTGATCAGAGAATAAGGAAGGTGGTAAAGACCTTCCCCTGGAGGGACTTGTTGGGTATTTACTGCAAACTGGGTTCTGTGGTTGGAAGAGAGCGGCCAACAGGGAAGCCCATCCTGTCTACCCTGACCTGGGCAGTGACTTGATGCTTCAGGTCAAGAGGATGTTTAACTGTAAGGCCCTGGGAGTCACTGAAAGGAATCACAGGCTCCCACCTCACTGGGCTCCTCACCTCTGATCCCAGCTTTGGCACCATTTAGCTACATGATCCTCACCTCGGGGCCTCTGTGTCCCCATCTGTAAAATGAGAGGGATAGACCAGATCAGGTGGAGAGGTTCTGCCCCATCCTCTGAGTTGCTAGGCTGTGACAGAGGTTGGGAGCCAGGGACAATGAGTTTATCAAATGAATCAGAGAGGGCACCTCTTCCCAGCCAGCTGGGGGTGGCAGTGCTCTCTCGCCCTGAGCTCCACGCCATAGGGCTTCCTTCCTCCTGTTGGCTTCCCTCCCAGTTTTCTCCCACCCGGTCCACACTCTGTAGCTGTCCAACTCTGGCCTAAATCCTGGTTCTCAACAGCTGTGGGACGTTGGGCACGTTACCCACTGTCTCTGTTTCTGTAAAATGGTGATGATAATGCCTATTTGATAGGAGTGTTGTTCACATGATGGCGTGGAGTCGCATGATGGCGTGGAGGGAGTGCTGTGCAAGTGCAGATGGTCGTGATTGTTACTTAATATCATTATTGTCTGGGTCCCCTTGAGTCCTCTCTGAGGCTGGAGGCCTCTTTGTGCTTGAGTTCCTGCCTTCTGGCCTTCCTTGGACGGCGACTGGGATACAGGCCACCCACCCCAAAGGATAGTGGCATTTTTGGGGAGGCGGGCTAATGGGAAGAGATTAGACCAGGGAGTCATTAGTTCTGTCCTTGCTACTCAGACTCTCTGGGCACCCATTTCCTCAATAGTAAAACGGGTTGTTTTACTGTTTGCCGACTAAGAGCATTTTATTATTTTCCTTCCAACAGCCCCACTGCTTGCCCACTGACAGTGCTGCCCCAGAGATGGGGGATAATAGTGTCTAAATAAAGGAAATATGGGCCGGGCGCGGTGGCTCAAGCCTGTAATCCCAGCACTTTGGGAGGCCGAGGAGGGCAGATCACGAGGTCAGGAGATCGAGACCATCCTGGCTAACATAGTGATACCCTGTCTCTACTAAAAATACAAAAAATTAGACGGATGTGGTGGCGGGCGCCTATAATCCCAGCTACTCGGGAGGCTGAGGCAGGAGAATGGTGTGAACCTGGGAGGTGGAGCTTGCAGTGAGCCGAGATCATGCCACTGCACTCCAGCCTGGGTGGCAGAGTGAGACTCCATCTCAAAAAAATGAATAAATAAAAATAAAAATAAATAAAGGAAGTATGGACACTGTTGATCTTGAGTGGGTTGTTCTGAGCCCAAAGGACCAATAGGACTGAGTTTTTCTGTGCCTGGGGGCAAGGAGGTGATTTCAGGAGAAGGTAGCAGCTGAAAGACAAGGGGATGAGAACAAGTACCTCTACCCCAGCTGCATGCCCTTTGCCAGTAGCCCAGCCTGAGCCCACAGCTACGTGGCTACGGAGTCCAGACCAGCAGGAGGGGTCCTGGAGGTTGTTCGGTCCTGTTCTGTCTTGGCAGGAGGCCACCTTGTCTGGCCTTCTGACCCTCTTGATGGAATCTTCCCTTTTAAGAGGGTGAGGCACAAAAGCAACTGTGGATGGCAGGCCCAATGGGGTTCAGCATAGAAAGATGGTGGCCTAAAAAAGCAGGGGTTCTCAGTGTCCTATTGCATCCCAGGGTCCTCCCAGACTGGATTTCATTTTCCATTCCAAACTGAGGATATGTGGGTCTTCCATGGCTTTTTCTCCCCCTTAAACTGGTTCAGTCATTTGCCAGTGACCTTAAGGTTACATGAACTCCCTTGCCTCTATTTTCTTATCTGTATAATGGAGATGATAATAGCATCTACTTCATAGGGTTTTTATGAGGATTAAATGAACTTAGTATATGATATCTACCTAGAACAGCATTGGTCACAGTGGAAGTGCTTCCTGAGCAGTAGCTATTATTGTATTAACATATCTGCATTTATGGAAAAAAATAGGCAGTTTTGTTCTCTTCCCTTTGGCTTATCATCCAATCCCCAGAAAACCTGTATTTTTAATTCTTCAGTTTGTAGGTAGTTTGGAGCAGGTGTGTAAGTAAATCTATAGGTATGAATCTTAGAAAAACTATATAATACATAATCTTTTAAAAACTTAAATACTAGGGCCAGGCGCAGTGGCTCACACCTGTAATCCCAGTACTTTGGGAGGCTGAGGTGGGCAGATCATGTGAGGTCAGGAGGTCAAGACCAGCCTGGCCAACAAGGTGAAACCCCGTCTCTACAAAGATACAAAAATTAGCTGGGCGTGGTGGCGGGCACCTGTAATCCCAGCTACTCGGGAGGCTGAGGCAGAAGAATTGCTTGAACCCAGGAGGCAGCGGTTGCAGTGAGCCAAGATAGTGCCACTGCACTCCAGCCTGGGTGACAGAGCAAGACTCTATCTCCAAAAAAAAAAAAAAAAACTTAAATATGAGGACTTAAAAAAATATTAGTAAGTGTAGCTCTGCATTTTGGGTGCCTGGCTAGTACACCATTGTATGAATGTGTCCAGCTCCCTGTAGATGGTAAGTTGGTTGGTTTGTACAGTTTTTGCTTACTGATAGCTATACAACAATGGATATCCTTGTGCGTACTTCTCTGGGCACCTCTTCTGTTTTGTTTTCTTTTTTTTCCTTTTTCTTTTTCTTTTTTTTTTTTTTGAGACAGCGTTTCATTCTTGTTGCCCAGGTTAGAGTGCAGTGGCACTATCTAGACTCACCGCAACCTTTGCTTCCCAAGTTCAAGCAATTCTCCTGCCTCAGCCTCCCTAGTAGCTGGGATTACAGGCATGTGCCACCACACCCGGCTAATTTTGTAGTTTTATTTTATTTTATTTATTTATTTATTTTTTTGAGACGGAGTCTTGCTCTTCGCCCAGGCTGGAGTGCAGTGGCCAGATCTCAGCTCACTGCAACCTCCGCCTCCCGGGTTCACGCCATTCTCCTGCCTCAGCCTCCTGAGTAGCTGGGACCACAGGCGCCCGCCACCTCGCCCGGCTAATTTTTTGTATTTTTAGTAGAGATGGGGTTTCGCCGTGTTAGCCAGGATGGTCTCGATCTCCTGACCTCGTGATCCGCCCGTCTCTCGGCCTCCCAAAGTGCTGGGATTACAGGCTTGAGCCACCGCGCCCGGCTGAATTTTGTAGTTTTAGTAGGGACGGAGTTTCTCCATGTTGATCAGGCTGGTCTCGAACCCCCGATCTCAGGTGATCCGCCCTCCTCAGCCTCCCAAAGTGCTGGGATTACAGGCATGAG
>NC_045439.1:137820713-137827678 GCF_002776525.5 Piliocolobus tephrosceles | reverse complement strand
TCTTTTTTTTTTTTTTTTTTTTTTTGAGGCGGAGTCTCGCTCTGTCGCCCGGACTGGAGTGCAGTGGCCGGATCTCAGCTCACTGCAAGCTCTGCCTCCCGGGTTTATGCCATTCTCCTGCCTCAGCCTCCGGAGTAGCTGGGACTACAGGCGCCCGCCACCTCGCCCGGCTAGTTTTTTTGTATTTTTAGTAGAGACGGGGTTTCACCGTGTTAGCCAGGATGGTCTCGATCTCCTGACCTCGTGATCCGCCCGTCTCGGCCTCCCAAAGTGCTGGGATTACAGGCTTGAGCCACCGCGCCCGGCCGCCAAATATTGTTTTAATTTCAGATAAGTGAGGCTTCCATAGTTTTGGTTGTTTGTATCTTTTTTTTGTTTTTCTTTTTTCAGTTACTTTTTTTTTTTGAGACAGAGTCTCACTCCATTGCCCAGGCTAGAGTGCAGTGGCATGATCTTCGCTCTTTGCAACCTCTGCCTCCTGGGCTCAAGCACAATCCTCCTGCCTCAGCCTCCTGAATTCCTGGGATTACAGGTGTGTGCTACCAAGCCCAGCTAGTTCTTGTATTTTTTGCAGAGACAGGGTTTCGTCATATTGGCCATGCGGGTCTCAAGGCTCAAGAGATCCGCCCACCTCTGCCTCCTAGAGTGCTGGGATTACAGGCGTGAGCCGGCGCGCCTGGCCTTATATTTATTTTTATGTAGGTTCATCCCGTTTCTTGCTTTCTGGTGCATCTTCTCAACTGGTCGGTCCCAGGATCTGAGAGAGGGCTGAGTTTGCATCCTCCGCTCTTTGTTTTGAAGCAGCTCTCTCGGAGCCTGTGGGGTGGACTCTCAGGAGCCGCCTCTCCCCCTGGGCACAACTGGAGGCCCTGAAAGGACACTGTGGGCGCCCTGTCTTGCTGGCCTGGTCCCCCGGCAGTTCTCCTGTTCGGAGCTGGAGCAGAAAGAAGAGCTCTAGGAAGGGACTGTGTGGCTTTTAGAGGACCCAGGCCACTGGTCTATGCCAGGCAACCAAAGGAAGTAGAAAAGCAGCCCTTCTAAATGCGTTCTGTCTGCTTCAGTGGCACAGCTGTCCCAGGCCCAAATATGGGAGCTTTCCTCTACTTTCTGCCCAAGGAGTCCCTCAAGCTGGAGGGAAAGTCGCTGCTTGGGAAGCAGGAGTCCGAGCACCTTGTAGCGAGAGTGTAGGGCAGGATCCAGCAGATTTGCTGAGGGCGGCTTTAAGCAGTCATTCAAGGCCTCCGCTGCCCAGTGGTGAAAGCAGGTGGGTTGCAGGCCTCCTGAGCTCTTTTCACTCTGTCATCCATGTTGTCCCCTTGTCCAGCCCTGTGGGGGACACAGCCCATCAGGGACTTCCCTTGCTGTGGGGCTGCGCCAGGTGGAGGCTACATGAAGGGCGTGGTCAAGGCCCACTAAGGGGCTCCCTGAGCTGGTGCCAGCCGCCGGCTTCTGTGGTAGCAGCATTGCTGGTTTCCTCGTGTGTCCTTCTCTTGTGGAATAAGTGCTAGTGTCCAGCCAGGCGTCTAACTTCCTGCTGAGCTCCTGGGAGGATGTGGTGGCTGGAATTCTGCGGTGTACAAAACAGCACCTAGAATTTGGCGGGGATAGGAACAGGTTCTTAGGAAGCTTCCATCAGCCCCCAGATGGCCTGGCATGGCTTACCCAGGAAGCAGGAGTTTCCAGCAGCCAAGTGGGTAACTGGGTCTGCCTGCTCCAACCTCAAGGGAGCTGTCTGCAGACCCAGCTTCTACTCCTTTCCTACCACATGCTCATGTGCTGCCCCTTCCCTTCCTGAGGGGACTCCAGCTCCCCTCCCTGGATGCTCATCCCCCAGCCCCAGCTCAAGGTCCTGTGTTGTCCTGTCCCCCCACCCCCACCCCCTTCTCCCTGTCCTGGGTCAGGCTGGGACAGACATGCTTCACCATGCATAACTGGGGCAGGCGGCCTTCCCTGTGGTCTTGGCAGTCAGCATACTTGCCTTCCAGATGACTGGCCCACGGGAGGAGGGAATGTGTCATTTTCTTGACCAGTCTCTGGGAACCCAGCTTTGGGGCTACTGCTCTGTGGGGCCTTCTGGCAAGTTCCAGGGTTTAGGCAGCTTCCAGGCACTGGTGAGGATGAGCTCAGATAGCTGCCACCCCCCTGACGTTATAGACTTCTAGCTTGTGATGGAGGGCATGGCACAGCGGGGAGGGAAGGTCAAAATAGGGGAGCCTCAGCTGGGTCTCATCCATGGCTTCTCAGAAGAATCAGGACAGATGGACAGATGTTAGAGAGTCCTTACCCCTTGGGGTCCACATGGACGTTGGGTTTTTTTTTTTTTTTTTTTTTTTTTTTTGAGACGGAGTTTTGCCCTTATTACCCAGGCAGGAGTGCAATGGTGTGATCTCGGCTCGCTGCAACCTCTGCCTCCCGGGTTCAAGCAATTGTCCTGCCTCAGCCTCCCAAGTAGCTGGGATTACAGGCATGCACCACCATGCCCGGCTAATTTTGTATTTTTGTTGTTGTTGTTTTCTTTTTGAGACAGAGTCTTACTCTGTCGCCCAGGCTGGAGTGCAGTGGTGCAATCTCAGCTTGCTACAACCTCCGTGTCCCGGGTTCATGCCATTCTCCTGCCTCAGCCTCCTGAATAGCTGGGACTTCAGGCACCTGCCACCACGCCCGGCTAATTTTTTTGTATTTGTAGTAGAGACGGGGTTTCACTGTGTTATCCAGGATGGTCTCCATCTCCTGACCTTGTGATCCACCCGCCTTGGCCTCCCAAAGTGCTGGGATTACAGGCGTGAGCCACCGAGCCTGGCCTAATTTTGTATTTTTAGTAGAGACTGGGTTTCTCCATATTGGTCAGGCTGGTCTTGAACTCCTGACCTCAGGTGGTCCGCCTCCCTCGACCTCCCAAAGTGCTGGGATTACAGGCATGAGCCACCACGGCATGGCTCATGCCGTGCTCATGCATGTTTTCTGGCCTTGTTTTAATAGAGACAGTGTCTCACTACATTGCCCAGGCTGGTCTTGAACTCTTGATCTCATGTGATCCTCCCACCTCAGCTTCCCAAAGTGTTGGGATTACAGGTGTGTGCCACTGCACCTGGCCTTACTGTATCTTTGCAGCCTGTCTTACCTGATCCTCACAACCACTCATGTCTTCATCATTTCTGTCCTATAGCTAGATGAGGACACTGAGACCCAAAGAAGTTAAACACAAATGTACGAGGCTCATTCTCTTCCTCCTCCTCCGTGGAATTAAAATTCCGTGCTGTGTCAGTAAAGGGGAAGGGCGGGTTGCTGACACCACTGCCCTCAGCTGTCAGGGCTCCTGCCAGTATAGTGGCCCATTTGGATTGGGCTTATTGGGGTATGAGATGCCTGTGTGACCTTCTTTCGCTAGAACCTGTGTCCTGCAGAGGAGGCACATCAGGCAATGCACTGCCACTTTCCGGATAGAGAAACTGATGCTTAAAGGTGAGTAACTGGCCCGATGTGTGCCAGCCAGTCAGTGACAGAACCAGGACTCCAACGGAGATACCGACAGCCATGGTTACCGAGCTTCTTGTTGAGGGAAGGGATGCACAGCTGGCTCCTGACACTGGCTTCTCTTGCAGGTGCGCTGGTACCCTTCCTCTGACACCACCCAGCAAGGATGGAAGTACCGTCAGTTCTGTTAGTTCTTCAGTAAGTGTTGGCCCCAGAGGCCCAGGACAAGTGTCCTGCTCCCTGCAGGGCCGTGGTTCCTCCCTCTGCCCGGGTCTCAAGAGCTTAGCCGAGCCCAGAGCAGGCCTGGCTTTAGCTCTAGTCCCACGCCTCTGCTCATGGCTGCCTCTCTCCCTCCCTCCAGGTCTGGTCACCAGGGAGGTGGTTCTGGGAATCTATGGTGGTGCCGGGACAGGCACCCTGAGTTCCCACTGCCCCCCGGGCGGCCTGTACAGAGCTGCTGCTGCCCTCCAGAGACTGTGAATCCTAAGCCTGACTCAGTGGACTGCTTCCTCTTTCCCTCCCTCGTTTTCCTCATCTTGTTCTGCACCCTCAAGCCTTTCTCCAATGCCTCCCAGGAGGATTTGGGGACCTTCTCACTGGGGCACCCAGATCCAGCTCGGAGACCTCACTGGGACCTGGCCAGGCCTGACCTCCCGCCCAAGCTTGCTTCTGTAGCTCCCCCTTGAGGAAGCGAGGCGTTTAATTTTGCATGTTTTCTGGCATGAGTTAAGACACTTACACTAGTGTATATGTGAGTGTAGTTTATTCTCACACTGTCACCATAGCGACAGGTCCTGGCTCCCAGTGGTTCATCCTGCCTGGCCCCTCTCTCCTCACCCCACCACTACACTCACCCCGCTTCAGGGAGGCCCAAGCCCCGTGGCCCCACATGCTTCCGGGCTCGGCTCCCACCTCCACCCAACAGATAGATGGGGTTTGCCTTTTCATTTCACACTGGACTCCTCCGCTCCTGTCTTCTTGGATGGGCCAACAGTTGTAAGAAAGCCCTTTCTGCCCATTCTGTTCACCTCTCCACAGCGCACCCCGCCTGCCACTGCTCCTCATTCTTTCTAAACCTCGAAACCAACCAAAACGTGAGAAGTATTTTTGTACCCTGTGTAACAAAATATTTATGCATCATAAAGGATTTTTCATGTGTGTACCATTAATTATTAAAGCGACCTCGTTCGCCCTGTCAGATAAGTTTAATGTTTAGTTTGAGGCATGAAGAAGAAAAGGGTTTCCATTCTTCAGCAGTACGCCTTTGCGTCAGGCATTTGTTTAAGAAAATGAAATGAAGGAAACACTGTGCAATGTTTTTTGTTTTGAGCATATCAGTGCTTTACCGTCAGCCGCAGCAGTGACTGTCTGGCCATTTCAGACTTGGGAGATGAGGCGGCTGTTGTCATTGCTGATCCTGTGAGAATGTGAAACTGGATAATATATGAAATGCAAAATAAAACAAAATCAAAATGACTGCTCTCTGGCCTTTGCTTCCCCCTTCCGTGGACGCAGACTGCCATTGGGAAGGCAGAGCCAGAGAGACGTGGAGTCAGGGGAAGGAAGTGAAGTGGGCCTGGCCTGCTGGCAGCTGGCTTGTGACTGTAAAGGTGGCGGGGGAGGACCTTGGAGCTCGCTTAGCCTCTCTGGCCTCCCTGTTTGTAAGCTGGAGAAACAAAGTCCTAGGGAAAGTGACTTGCCTAAGGACCCGGCAGCTGTGGCTTCACTTCCTCAGTTTCCAGGCTGTCAGGGTAGGGAGAGACTCCCTGCACCCAGAGCAGGCTCCCAGGTGGGACCTTCCTTTTCTGGGGCGTAGTGATCTACTTGGCTTAACCATTTACGGCCTGTGGTCTTTTCGAGCCTTGCTCTAATAGAAGAGGACTGAGGTTTGGGCTGTTGGGCTCTGCCAGGTGGTATCTGTCCTTGGCTTGCCTCTTGTGAGGCTGTGCTGGAGGGAAGGCTAGGACCTGGAATCTTCGCCAGAAGGGATTAACCTTATCCACCCTGTAGTCTATGGGCTGCAACTCTGATTCCTGGAACAGGAGCAAATGGGTGTGAGGCTCAGGGAAACTGTGCAGTGCTAAGAGCCCAGGCTGGCATGGGCCAGGTGTCAGGAATGCCTGCCGTGGCCCTCAGGCTTCCCTTTTGTGACTTAGGGTCTTTGGTTCCTTGTCTGTGAAGAGGTGGCTTGAAATCCTTTCCAGCTCTTACTGGAGGGCTGGTGCGCTGAACTCCGGGTTTAACTGTTTGTTTTTTCATTCACTCCTGGAAGAGCTGCCCTGCACCCCACCCCACCTCAGACCCAAAGCTGTGCCTGGAAAGGGAGGACAGCAGGGGCCCTGGAACCCCCCTCCCAAAACAGGTGTTGCTCCAGCCTTGCTCTGAGCAAAACTAAAGTGGCTGTGGCTGACTGTGGTCACTTCCTCACTTGCTGCTCGGGTGACCGCTCCCCGCCTTACCCCCATCTCCTGAATCCCAGTCCTGCACCACGGGTTGGCTTGGGTCTAAGCTGTCACTGCTGGCGACCCAGGTGCTGTAAGGGAGGAGGAGGAGGAGGCTGGCCAGGACCAGGCCCTGCAGGTAACCCTGGGTGGCTGTGGGTGAGTTACCTGGACCTCAGAGGGTGGCTGTGTTCATGCCTGGAGGAGTCTGGGGTTACTCATCTGCCACGCTGTGCCCCTTACCTCGCTGCAGTATCGGACCAGCTGGCAAGGCCGCCCAGCCTTCAGCCCCTGCCTGTGCCAGTGGGGAAGCTGCTCTGAGCCCTGCGGCCCCCACCCAGGGCCACCCAGGGCTGACCTACTTCATCTGTGTCAAGAACCAGTGGGTCTTCCTGAGGTGGTGAATTATTTAGTGAAGGTACCTGGGCCTTTCTGAGAGGGGCTAAGAAAGCTGCTCTATAATTTATAGGCCCCTGTGCCTGCGGCTTCCCTGGGGGGCCTCCTTCACGCTTTAGCCAGCAGGGCCCAGGCCTGGGTCTGAGAGGAGGAGGAGCCGCGGAAGGAGGAGCCCTGCAGCCATTCCAGAGGGCGCTCTCAGCTGGACTGGGGGCTTTTCTCAGCGTAGGGCCTCTGCAGAAAGGCCTAGTGGACAGTCACGTTTAGACTGAACTTGGGTTGGGGAGCCTTCAGTAGATCAGGGCTTCCTGGCTGAGGTCAGAAGCATCTGTGTCCTGATTCCCTGTCCTGCTCTTTCCAGAAAGCAGCTCGTTCCCCCTAGACGTGTTGAGTCCTGATCGCAGTTGAAAGTGTTCCTTCCCTTCTGAAAGGCAGTTAGGCATCTGGGAACCACCAGGTTTCTTCCCCCGCCTCTCCCACCCATGGATGATGGAGTCTTACTGTCGCCCAGGCTGGAGTGCAGTGGTGCGATCTCGGCTCACTGCAACCTCTGCTTCCCGGGTTCAAGCCATGCTTCTGCCTCAGCCTCCCGAGTAGCTGGGATTACAGGCGCCCGCCACCACACTTGGCTAATTTTTTTTTTTTTTTTTTTTT
>NC_045439.1:137812477-137820613 GCF_002776525.5 Piliocolobus tephrosceles | reverse complement strand
TTTTTTTTTTTTTTTTTTTCTTTTTTTTGAGACGGAGTCTTGCTCTGTCGCCCAGGCTGGAGTGCAGTGGCGCAATCTCGGCTTACTGCAAGCTCCGCCTCCCGGGTTTACGCCATTCTCCTGCCTCAGCCTCCCGAGTAGCTGGGACTACAGGCGACCGCCACTTCGCCCGGCTAGTTTTTTTGTATTTTTTAGTAGAGATGGGTTTCACCGTGTTAGCCAGGATGGTCTCGATCTCCTGACCTCGTGATCCGCCCGTCTCGGCCTCCCAAAGTGCTGGGATTACAGGCTTGAGCCACCGCGCCCGGCCTATAATTTTTGTATTTTTGGTAGAGATGGGGTTTCACCATGTCGGCCTGGCTGGTCTTGAACTCCTGACCTCATGATCTGCCTGCCTTGGCCTCCCAAAGTGCTAGGATTACAGGCGTGAGCCACTGTGCCCAGCCCCACCAGGGTTCTTTTGGTGTGGGGTCCCTTCCCAGCAGTGATGAAATCCCCCCATCATTGGCAGGAGAGGCTGTCTTTTCCATCTAACCCCCACTGCCTCCCTGTAAGCACACAAGTGAGGCCAGTACTAAACAGATGCTTGTAAGCCACTGGGAAGCCCCTGTTCCCCCGTGCCCTGGCCAGAGCCAGCTTTCCTTGCAACAGAGATGGTGCTTGTCATCCTGACTGGACCATCCTTGGGTGCTGCTACCTAGCCAGCATTTTTCTTTTTCTTTCTTTTTTTTTTTTTTTTTGGAGACAGGGTCTCTCTGTCACCCACGCTGGAGTGTGGTGGTGTGATCATGGTTCACTGCAACCTCTGCCTCCTGGGCTCAGTTAAACCTCCCACCTTAGCCTCCAGAGTAGTAGCTGGGACCACAGGCGCACACAACTGTGCCTGGTTAATTTTTGTATTTTTTGTATTGACCCAGGGGTTTCACCATGTTGATCAGGCTGGTCTCAAACTTCCTCAAACTTCTGGGCTCAAGTGATCCACCTGCCTTGGCCTCCCAAAGTGCTGGGATTACAGGCATGAGCCACTATGCCCAGCCCTGGCCAGTGTTTTTAAGGGATGTGATTTATCTTGGAGCTTTCCCGGGCAGGTTCCTAGGTTCCAGGCTGTGGCCTGACATGATGTCCCTGGGGATCAGTGCAAGGTAAGAGTGTAGGCCGCATGGGGTCCAGAGTTCTGGGACAGGGCCGGGGTTGGGGGGTGCCTCCCTCGTGCCCACCATTCCACCCCACCCTGCCCTACCCCCACGTGCCCTGCAGAGCTCCATTTCCCGAGGTCTGGAATAAAGCCTTTGGATCTTGAGTTCTTTGTCAGAGGGCGGATATCCCTGAGAAACCAGGATAAGTCCGTCAGAGGAGGGAAGTAGGGAAAGTGCCAGAAGGGGACAACCAAAGAGAAAGGTGGAAAATGGGAGGATAAAGATTCCTGCAAAGATAGCAGGAGGAGGGAGCAGAGCCGCCCCACTCAGCTGCAGGCCTGCCCTGCCTCACATCCTCTGCCAGCCTCCACCCAGGTGGAGCTGCAGGAGTGCAGGCCCCACCCCAACACCTGCTCTCAGGCGCAAGGGGCGGGGGAGCTCCAGGAGCAAAGGGAGCAAGGCTGGACAGGATCACTGCCCTGACAACTTTCTAGCACAGCCAGGAGAGGGACATGTGCTCCTGGTCCATTCTATACCCCCTCCCCCACCTCCTTGACCATCATCCCCCAGCTCCCTGGCCTCTGGTTGGGGTGAGGGAGTGAGAGCCTCTTCAAGAGTTTGGAGGGAGGTCAGGTGCCCTTGGCCATTGTCTTCATGACCTTCCAGCCATCCCCTTAAATCTCTTCTGAGGGGCCCTTCAAGTGACCCCAGGAAACCAGGATCGGACATTGGCATTGAGGATTGAGTCCACCCAACTCTCCCATTCACGATGGAGAATGTGAAGCACAGAGGTGAGTGGTTTGCCCTAAAGCAAGCCCTTTGTTGTTATGGAGACAGTGGCCAATGCATGCTCCACTGGTGTCTCCTGTCTTCCAGCCAGTCCAGCACCCCACAGGGCAGGCAGGCAGCAGACACCTCACCCCACGGGCTTGGAAGCCTCTCCCTGCAGTGCTAGAGCCGTGGTTACAGCTCAGGGATGCTGGCTGCAGACCTCTTCTTGGCATGCCATACTTTCTTGTTTTCTGTCTTGGTCTAAATATGACCCCATCTTTCCCTAGGGCACTGGGTCTTACTCCCTGATTAAGGGTCAAAGAAGCCCTCAGTGACCCATTTAGCCTCAGCCTAGCCTTGTGTAGTCTCTGGCCTTTAACCCAGTGATTAGGGTTGTTGGACATGCAGGATCCATCTGGCTATCAGCTTGTGTAAGAACCAAGACAGTGTATCTCCATTTCTGCCTGTAGTAGAGAAAATGCAGCGGTTTAGTAGGAGGAGCCTAAGAGATAGGAATGGCTGTCTCATCCCAGAAAAGCCTGTGCCTTCTCTTGGAGTGTGTGTTTCTTTGTGACTCTGTTTCCTTCCCTCACAAGGTTATGAGTTTTAATGATGACACAATAATGTGCCTAACACATAGTAGGTACTCCCTAAACGTTTCCTATGCTTACCTTTTTTTTTTTTTTTTTTTTTTGAGATGGAGTCTTGCTGTGTTGCCCAGGCTGGAGTACAGTGGTGCAATCTTGGCTCACTGCAACCTCCGCCTCCCAGGTTCAAGCGATTCTTCCTGATTTTTAGTAGAGATGGGGTTCGCCATGTTGGCCAGGCTGGTCTCGAACTCCTGAACTCAAGTGATCCGCCTGCCTCGGCCTTCCAGAGTGCTGGGATTACAGGTGTGAACCACCACGCCTGGCCTGCGGTTATGTTAAAAAGATAATATTTCTTTCATCCTTAACAAGCACTGAAATTGAGTCGATTCCAGCTGACATACTCCTTGACTGTTTTTTCTATGGATCAGTAGTCATTGAAAGGTTTTTAACCCCATGTTCTACCTGGGAGGGAGGTGAAAGAAGGACAGAGTGGGGCCCAGGAATCTAGAACACACATAAAACCCTGGAGCTAGTAGTTTTTGGGCATCATCTCAGCTCACTGCAATCTTCACCTCAGCCGGGTATGGTAGCACATGTTTGTAGTCCCAGCTACTTGGGAGGCGGAGGCAGGAGAACCACTTGAAACTGGGAGGCAGAGGTTGCAGTGAGCATGAGTAGCTACAATTATAGGTGTGTGCCACCATGCCTGGCTGATTTTTGTATTTTCAGTAGAGACAGGGTTTTGCCATCTTGGCTGGGCTGGTCTTGAACTCCTAACCTCAAGTGATCAACCAGCCTCAGCCTCCCAAAGTGCTGGAATTATAGGTGGACTTCTAGCCTTTTTTATTTTATTTTATTTTATTTTGAGACGGAGTCTCGCTCTGTCACCCAGGCTGGAGTGCAGTGGCCGGATCTCAGCTCACTGCAAGCTCCGCCTCCCGGGTTTACGCCATTCTCCTGCCTCAGCCTCCCGAGTAGCTGGGACTACAGGCGCCCGCCACATCGCCCGGCTAGTTTTTGTTTTTGTATTTTTAGTAGAGACGGGGTTTCACAGTGTTAGCCAGGATGGTCTCGATCTCCTGACCTCGTGATCCACCTGTCTTGGCCTCCCAAAGTGCTGGGATTACAGGCATGAGCCACTGCGCCCGGCCTTGTCTGGGTTTTTAAAAGCTTTTTCCCCTCACATATTCAAGTGGTTGGAGGGTTTTTCTGTTTAATGGATTTTATTTTTGTTTTCGGCCTATTTCTTTTTTTTTTTTCTTGTGAGACGGAGTCTTGCTCTGTCACCCAGGCCGGAGTGCAGTGGCGTGATCTCGGCTCACTGCAAACTCCGCCTCCTGGGTTCAAGCGATTCTCCTGCCTCAGCCTCCTGAGTAGCTGGAATTATAGGTGCCCACCACCACACCTGGCTAATTTTTGTATTTTTTAGTAGAGACGGGGTTTCACCATCTTGGCCAGGCTGGTCTCCTGACCTCATGATCCACCTGCCTCGACCTCCCAAAGTGGTGCGATTATAGGCGTGAGCCACCATGCCTGGCCGTTTTTGGCCTATTTCTTAACCAGGCTACTATTTGATGGTTTTTATTATTTATTTATCTATCTATTTTTGAGAAGGAGTGTCTCTCTCACTCAGGCTGGAGTGCAGTGGCATGATCTCGGCTCACTGCAACCTCTGCCTCCCAGTTTCAAGCGATTCTCCTGCCTGGTCATGCTGACTGACCTTTGCATCTTCTCTCGTCCAGTCATTCCTTCCAGCAAACATTTGTCGTGCACCTGCCCTTCGCTGAGCCTGTGTTTGGTGCTGAGGTGGAGGATAAGGCACAGTTTCTGTTCTCAGGTGAGGCACAGCCTGCAGTGTGGGAGTCTGGGCTGTGGAGCTACTCAAGCAGGGAAAGCTGGGGGTTATTGGTTCTAAACCTCTGCTTCCCTCTTTCCCTGGAGGCTGGGCTGCTGCCCGCCTTGCCCCACAGGTCCAGAGTACTGTTCTGGGCCCCATGGTATTATGGTTCTGTGCTTGGCCTCTCAGAACTGCATGGGTGGTGTAAGAGCTGTGCACAGAGGGACATGCCCCATCTCCCACCTCAGGGTGACTGCAGCTTCCACAGTAGGATATCCTCAGGCTCTGTCCCCTGCTGAAGGTGGTCTCTTAGATTAGAGGCTTCTCAGATGGGCCTGTGTCTCTCTCAGACCCAGGTTCTCATTCCTGAAAGCAGGAGTGTGCTTCCTAAAAGCTAACTTGTGTCTCCAGAAAGACATGGAGGGAGAGGGGCCGGGGGGTGGGGTTGGGGGTGGGAGGAGCAAAAGCCACCCCCTTTTGGAACAGTGGCCTTTGCCAGGGTTCTCCCCAAAGGCCACACTCCTGAGTATCCATTCATGTGCACTTCCCCAGGGCCTACGTTCTGAAATTTCTCCTGTCTGTGGCTGCCAGGTGAATCATGCCAAGACGCCACTTTCACAGGTTAGAAGAACTTCATTCCATGATTCTCTACCGCATATGGGCTGATGGCCAGTGTCACACATTCAGGACACACCCCCACCTGGCTTCTGGTCCCTTCTTCTCTGTGATTGGAGACATTTGCTGACCACCATTGGCTTCCTTGTACTACAGAGCAGCTTTTCCCTTTCTACTAGATCGGGCATTGCCTTCATCTTCAGGTAATGGGAAACTGACCCCACCTGGGTCTCGTTCCGTGTCCTGATGTATCTGTAGGCATGCTCTGTGGCCCCAGCAAGTCCCTTTCTTTGGCCCCTCTGTCTCCTATGCCCACCTTTATTTACATCTCAGGCCCCTTGACTTGGCCCAGTGGTGACCAAGGTGAAATTTCTGCTCACCTAAGACAGCACTAGGCAGGTACCTCTGGCACAGCCTCCTTCCTCTGGGAGCTGGCGGGGCTGCGTGATCCTAGGGCGCCCTCTCATGGTTGAAGATGCTCACAAGCCTCATCTATATTTTTTCCCTTTTGCTTTTCCAAATTAACCTTTTCCTGGGGTCATTTATTCTGGACTCTATGGGTGCCTCTGTTCCCAGATGCAGAGTCAGGCAGTTGGTCACAAACAAACACAAACACTCATGGAGCGCCTCCTGCATTTGTGCATACTTACATGCTAGTAGTCACTCTGCTGGCACTGGGGATAGAAAAGTGAATATTGGGTCCAGAGAGATTTGATCCAATATCCTCGGTTCACGGATGGAGAAGCTTCAGCCTTCAGAAGCAGAGAGATGTGCCAAGCTCATTTGGTTATGTGGGCTTGACACAAAACTCAGGTGTCCCGACTATCATAGGAAATCAAGTCAGCTTCCATCTCACTGATGAAACCCCTGGATGTCGGCTGGGCACAGTGGCTCACTCCTGTAGTCCCAGCACTTGGGAGGGCGAGGCGGGCGGATCATGAGATCAGGAGATCGAGACCATCCTGGCTAACATAGTGAAACCCTGTCTCTACTAAAAAAATACAAAAAATTAGCCGGGTGTGGTGGCGGGCACCTGTAGTCCCAGCTACTTGGGAGGCTGAGGCAGGAGAATGGCGTGAACCCGGGAGGTGGAACTAGCAGTGAGCCAAGATCACACCACTGCACTCCAGCCTGGGCAACAGAGACTCCGTCTTTAAAAAAAAAAAAAAAAAAAAAAAAAAAAAAAAAAAAAAAAAAACCCTGGATGTCATAGTAACAAAGCATAGACCTCACTATTGATATTTTCAGGAATTACATTCCTAATTTCTCATGTCTGGGAGATTTTACCTATTGGAATGGGTAAAATCCAGGGGATAGACCCCATGGAAACTCAAATTTGGGCTGTTCTCTGTCAGTGCACTGTTCTTAGGGGTCACTCTGTTGTCAGCACTGCCAGGCATTGTCTTGTCTGCAAACCTTGCTCGTGCCTGCGCAGACTGGACGTTCTTTCAGGGCATAGGTCATGCCATTGTCACTCACCAGCACAGTCCAGGGCCTTTGGTGATACCTAACACGTGACTGAGAAAGGCTACTTCACTTTTTTTTTTTTGAGACAGGGTCTTGCTCTGTCACCCAGGCTGGAGTGCAGCAGCACAGTCAGCTCATTGCAGCCTCCATCCTGGGCTCAGGTGATCCTCCTGCCTCAGTCTCCCAAGTAGCTGGGACTACAGGTGTGCACCACCATGCCTGGCTAATTTTTTTTTTCTTTTTTTCTTGAGACGGAGTTTTGCTTTTGTTGCTCAGGCTGGAGTTCAATGGTGCTATCTCGGCTCAACGCAACCTCCACCTCTCGGGTTCAAGTGATTCTCCTGCCTCAGCCTCCCGAGTAGCTGGGATCACAGGCGCCTGCCATCACACCCGGCTGATTTTTGTATTTTTAGTAGAGATAGGGTTTCTCCATGTTGGTCAGGCTGGTCTCGAACTCCTGATCTCAGATGATCCTCCCGCTTCGGCCTCCCAAAGTGCTGGGATTACAGGCTTGAACCACCACGCCCGGCCACACCTGTCTAATATTTTTAAACATTTTTTGTAGAGACAGGGTCTCACTATGGTGCCCAGGCTGGTCTCAAACTCCTGGGCTCAAGTGATCTGCCTCCCTCATCCTCCCACAGTGCTGGGATTTCAGGCAGGCAGTGACTTTCCTGTCCCTGCAGGTCTTTGAGTATATGCTGACGATGCTTAGTGGTGGTACAAGTGCATGCCACCATGCCTGACTGATTTTTGTATCAGTAGAGATGGGGTTTCACCATGTTGGCCAGGCTGGTCTTGAACTCCTGACCTCAGGTGATCCGCCCAACTTGGCTTCCCAAAGTGCTGGGATTACAGGCATGAGCCACTGCGCTGGGTGCTGTCCTGGTATTTTTTGACCCTGCTGTCCATCATGAAGTGCTGGACTTAGTCAAGAGTTGGAAACTCGCACTCTGCAGGAAGTGAGGAGTCTGAGGGAAGCGTGCTGGGTGACTGGGTGAAAGAAGAAGGGAGCAGTGGCTACCCCTCAGCCCTGGCCAGCTGCTGCTCAGCAAGGTGGGAACCCCATGTGGCTTCATGTTTTGATTTTTCAGCAGAAACTGGACATTCAGATTTTATTTTATTTTATTTATTTTATATTTTATTTTATTTATTTTGAGACGGAGTCTCCCTCTGTCGCCCAGGCTGGAGTGCAGTGGCCGGATCTCGGCTCACTGCAAGCTCCGCCTCCCGGGTTCACGCCATTCTCCTGCCTCAGCCTCCCGAGTAGCTGGGACTACAGGCGCCGCCACCTTGCCCAGCTAGATTTTTGTATTTTTTAGTAGAGATGGGGTTTCACCGTGTTAGCCAGGATGGTCTCGATCTTCTGACCTTGTGATCCGCCCGTCTCGGCCTCCCAAAGTGCTGGGATTACAGGCTTGAGCGACTGCGCCCGGCCGGACATTCAGATTTTAATGTGAAAAGTCCTGATTTTGGATGCTGGTAACTAACCAAACCATATGAAGCCATTTGGTGGGCTATGCTACCACCCATGTGCTTGTTACTTTGCAACTTTAGGTCAAAGATTCCTAGTTTTCACTCTGTGCAGTAACTCTAGGGACAAAAACTGCCAAGGGCACAGTTACGCCCAACCCATAGGTATGACATTTGCTGTCAACCCATAGGTATGACATCTCCTCGAAGCTGCTGTGTGGCTCCGCCTGCTGCTCGTAGAGGGCTT